>NC_063161.1:26146712-26451386 GCF_023159225.1 Perognathus longimembris pacificus | reverse complement strand
TTATCATATATTCAGAATTTTACATTTAATATGTATTTGTAAATTGAACTAATATAATACATTTTTGTATATTTTATGCATAATACAATTTTGTTTATTTTGCTTCCTTTTCTACATATAAACTCCACTGGATTCTCAAAATTTGTCTGTATTCACTGGTTTAAATTTTACAGCTTAAGAATATCTGGTATCTATTTAGTATATAATAAAATAAATGCATGCCGAATGAATAATTCAGTGAGTGGAGAAGAGCTACTCATCTATCATCCTGGAAAATAAAAATTTATCTTCAGTTTTAGTAATTAAAATGCCATGTTCCCATGTGAAAGTCAATTTGCTCAAAATTCAAACTTTTAAAGGACAAAATAGATTTTTATATTTGGATTGACTCAACACAAATTTGATTTCTCCCACAGACTTTCTGTAATGTCAAACAAGTAAACTCTCTGAGTTCTTATTTTATTTTCTATAAAGTGAAGCCTATACAAAAAGACCGGGAAAAAAAATGATGATCAAATGAAAGTTTTCATTATTTCTTTTTTCAGAATTCCTGGCAAACTACTTCCTAAAAAAAGAAAAAATTACTAGTACCTCATAAGTGGAAACAGAATATTGCTTTACCATAATTCCTTTTAATACTTACAAACCTGAAGTATCTGATAAGCTATATATTTGCAAACACCATAAAAAAAAATAAAAAGGAAACCATCATCTGTTAGATAGTCTTTGTAACCATATTTTCTTAAGGAGCCTTCTGGGAACTTGACAAAAGAGGTTTGTCCTCCACATAGAGTCATCTGATCACTGACAAGTGAGCTTTATTTGTTTGTTTGTTTGTTTGTTTGTTACTGATTTTAGTGTTAGAAAACCATTAATTTGTAGAAAAATGGAAGTTAGTGGAATCAGTAAAAGGGGGTTCTAATCTAAGTTCAACAGTGTAAAAGTTGATCAACATTCACCAGCGATTCAAATTCAGTCCTTTGAAATCTCAGTACCTAATTATGCTATAGTTACTTCAGCACAGTAAGTTTTGGATAATTAAAATTTTAGGAAATGTAATGCCCAAAGTCAGAGCCTAGAATAGATTTGATATTTAATAATTTTGTGATTATTATTTACCCACTGAAGCTCATGTCTTAGCTAAACCTAACGTTTCCAAGCTAACACCCAAGAATAAGGAGCTAAGGATATTGTTTCATTTCTGGTAGCAATTGTCAGTGCTTCACTTGATGTATGTATTCTTTCTTTGTTCTGACATTGATAAAGTCTCTGGTTCTCAGATCCTGTCTAATTTGCTGTCATAATGTCCATTGCAGTTATAGTCTGATTCATTTCATACTGGCACTAATTCCTAACATTTACTAAAATTCATGCCTCAAGAAAGAGAATTGTTTAAGTACACACTATTCTCAACTCTAAGAAGAAAAGCTATCTGCCACTAAAAGTCTTATAGTAAGAAAAGTTTTGTAAAAGCCAGTGACACTTATTTACATTTGACTAAGCAATAGGCTATTAGACTAGGGTCAACTTTCAAATTTGTAATGACATTAAACAGTGGCATTTTGTTCATTATACATTGTGCTTTTCATGAGCAAAAAATGAAAACATTCTAAGTAGCCATTTAGGAATACAAATCTGTTTCATCTCCTTGATGTAACATTCCCAGTGTCTCCAACATTACTTTGCATCTAGATTTCCAAAAAGGCGAATCTTGTGCTAGAAAGAATGCACACAGTGTTTCTCCTTGCTTTTCCTCAGCTAGAATTTAGTTGCACTATTACTGCTGTAAGAGCTACTGGGAAAATCACAATGTAAAGGATTTTGGTGAGCAGAATACCATTTCTGCCACACTGTAAAAACTCTCTCTCTCTCTGTCTCTCTCTCTGTCTCTCTCTCTCTTTCTCTCTCTGTCTCTCTCTCTTTCCCTCTGTCTCTCTTTCTCTCCCTCTCTCCTCCCCATCAGTTTCCTTCTACTCCATCCTCAGTAAGCTTCTTTCTTTCATTTCCACAAACATCTTTATAACATGAACATTTCTGCTTTCTTTTACCTAGAAGATTTCACCTCTAATTGTTCATTTCTGATTCTGATCTTTCTGATATTTGTGATTTCAGATCAAATCTCACCTCAGTGGTTCATCTTTTAAATTTTTTTTTAAATACCAATGACTGGACGTATCCTTTCTTGTCTTGTTTAATTACCTAAAATCAATAACCTTTCTGTGAGCCTGCTGAGCTTTAACACCTAAGTTCAGGCCATTAGATCTCCATATGACAGTTTCATGATTGTATATCCTCAGGTCATCCTCAGTTTCCAGTAACTTGTTTACCATTTAGGAATTCTTAGTATTCCTTCGAGAATGTTTTGCACTAGAACAAATCTAAGAGTCAGGAAGTGCTATATTTAGAATTAGAATTTTATTATAGCCAAAGAATACAACATAAGGACTGGCTGTAAGAAGCTATTCATAGTACAAGATCTTTAGAGTATCTGCTTTCCCTGCACTTCATCATATAATAGCAACAGAATAAGCCCAATCAAGCTTTGGTGGACCAGTTTTTTTACTCAGTTGTATTGCATTTACTTGGCATCCATTGAATGAGTCATGAGGTAAGCTATTGTCCTCCTCCAATACTAGACACTTTGTGATATGTTCATATTCCTCAAAGCCCAGTGACTTGCACAGTCTTTCACAAAAGGTCAGGTCCATCTTGAATGTCTTCATCAGTGCAAACTAATCATAACTCGTCTTACTAACATGAACCCTCACCAGCCACCATGAATAGCAACACTTACATTGCTGAAAAATTCAAAAGGTTTTAGAGAAAGGAAGGCCAAGTTCTTTACTACCCAATGCTTACTCTGACATCACCCTATACATTTATTTTTCATTACTATTCTTCCTAAATAAAAGATTGAGAGAATAAAAAGGAGTATTTTTGCCTTGTTACTGCAGAAGACAAAACTATAATTATAAGTTACAAAAATATTTCTCCAATACAGATGAAAGGATAAGATATAGCTCCTAAGAGCAAAATTAAAATGGACTTTATCCTAAGACCCCTTTATAATACTAGAAATACAAGTTTCATGGCGTGTTTGAAATGATTCAAATCAGTACCAATGTTGTATGGCAAATGATAAGTTATTTAGATTCTTTTCCCCATTCTTATTTTTTGTTCCATGTTACTACGGTGTCATTTTGTGGACAAGAGTAGAAGCAAAATGAGATCATGCCTCAGTCACAAGCTCAGATTTTAGGATTCTAAAAATTAAACCAAATCACCAAAGCATCCAGACAATTCCTGCAGAGTGTATTAGAATTCAAAGTAAACTACAAATAAAATGCCCTTTTCTCAGCCTTCTAAACCATAAGGTTCACATTTTCACACCAATACTGGGTGATAGTGTGTCCTTTTATTCTTTTTTAAGAAAATTTGCCAGAAAAATATGTCTATGAAAATCAATTTTCAAATAAAATACTTATTATGTTATATGTTTCCTGAATTTGGCAATCTTACTTTGAAAGGAATCAATTAACAACTGTACTAGTTGGTGAAAAAATTCAAATAATTTTAAATAAAAAACAAATTCTGGGGGCTGGGAATATGGCGTAGTGGCAAGAGTGCTTGCCTTCTATACACGAAAGCCCTGGGTTCGATTCCCCAGCACCACGTATACAGAAAATGGCCAGAAGTGGCGCTGTGGCTCAAGTGGCAGAGTGCTAGCCTTGGGCAAAAAGAAGCCAGGGACAGTGCTCAGGCCTTGAGTCCAAGCATCAGAACTGGCAAAAAATAATAATAATAATAATAAAATAATAATAATAAAAAGAAAAAGTTCTGTAGTATTGTTCCTGATATATCTCTATTGAAGGTAAAAAAATGGTGAATTCTATTAAACTATGGATCAGAGTTGTCTTTTACCTGATGAATGGCTCCAAGACAAACATACCCATTCAATACTCACTTAAGTCAGCATCATTGTCAGGTGCTAATGGGCTCAGTATGTATCTGATTTGTCACTGTGTTTGCTGCTACACATACAAGTATCTGAAGAAGTTACTAAGAAATTCTGCTTCTCTAGTGCAGATTGATTTTACATCTATACTTTAAGGTGAATTAAGGTAAGCTCTTCCAGTATTCTACAATTTCAACATTTGCATTTCTCTACCTCTTGTGCCTGACTGACATAGGAAGCTAATCCTTCATCTTCCAGTATCATTTCTTCCTCAACTGAATTATATGTTTGGTTGAATTGTGTGTGATTTTAGAGGTAAAAAACATCTAAGTGAAAACTTATAAGCATAAAAATGGGAAAGATTTTTTTTTCTCAATCTCATAGTTCTGAACCCAAATTTTTTACAAGCTAAATCACCACTGATAATTCTTCCAACAAAAATAGGCTCTGGGACACATTAAATCTGCTAAATTAAATACAACATAATTTAAAGTAACATATTTAAGATGGAAATTATAGTTCAGATACATTTTATACCTAAAAGTTTATTTAAAAAGATTAAAAAAGCCCTTGCCAATTAGTATACATTTTGATATAGTAAAAAAATTGCTTTAGACAGAATTCAAATTAATATCTAAGTATTCTCAAATTTAAAAAGGCTAATATTTCCATTAAGGAATAGTAATAGCTAATATTTCATTGCAGCTTCTTCAGGAATCAGTTAACAAACTACAACTTATCATTTAAAATTTTTATCTTCAGTACAATCTTAATAAAACTAAAGGAGTTATTGCTGAAATGTTCACAAAGAATAGTGTATAAGAATATAGCACGAGAGCAAAAGTGAACTTAAATCTCAAATTATCTTGAATATAGCTGCTAGACATTGACAGCTCCTTTTTCAACCAACTATGAGCTTGTTATAGCAAGAAAAATCCTACACACCTGTCTTCATATCAAACAATAAGTTCAAAGATGAAATCACTAGCAAGATTGATTGACCAATAAAAAGATCAAGACTACTGCCACGTTAGAGAGATATGATAGGGAAAGAAAAGGAAATGGTGCAGAGCCAGGAGCATGAACCCACAAAGAAGTAGCCTTTGTGGGTACACAATTATCAACTCCCTAGTTGCACTCGATGACAAAAGTGAAAATCTTAACACTCCTCTATGAAGAGAAGCATAACTCATTTTAAATTATTGATCAAATGACACGTCTAAGTTGTCTACTAAAGTAAGTACTCTGAGTACTCTAGGAGAAAATCTTTAAAATATGTTTCAATCAGCCTGACTTCTATGTTCTTCTAGCCCAGAGAAAAGCAGTAATTTATAGAATGAACAAACAAATGTACCAAAGATGAACAAGATACCACTGGCTCACAGCTGTAATCCTAGATACTCAGAAAACTGAAAACTAAGAACCACAACTCCAAGCCATACTGGGCAGGAGAGTCCAAGAGACTCTTATCTGCAAAGAGCCACAAAAAGTCAGAAGTGAAGCTATGGTTCAAGTGGTAGAGTGAGATAGCCTTGAGTAAAACAGCTCAGGGACAGCGGCCAGAGCATGAGTTCTAGTCTCCGGAGTAGCACACACACACACACACACACACACACACACACACACACACGACATATTATATATAATGTTTTTCAGGTTGAAAAATATTTCTCTCTTCTACATGATATGCATATAATTTCTTTAAAAATAATTACAGTGGGGGCTGGGGATATAGCCTAGTGGCAAGAGTGCCTGCCTCGGATACACGAGGCCCTAGGTTCGATTCCCCAGCACCACATATACAGAAAACGGCCAGAAGCGGCGCTGTGGCTCAAGTGGCAGAGTGCTATCCTTGAGCAGGAAGAAGCCAGGGACAGGGCTCAGGCCCTGAGTCCAAGACCCAGGACTGGCCAAAAAAAAATAATAATAATAATTACAGTGGAAATATTCAGCTAAGGATTCAGACAATGTAAGGATACGAAGCAGAGACTGACTTAGATAAAAGTTGAAACCATGTTCATATTCATTTGAAGACATCTATAAGAAACTCTGGGAAGTATAAGCATGGCTCAAATGGTAGAGTGAAAGCCTTGAGTAGGTACTCTAATTTTATGTCAATACATTTTTCATGACACTGATATACCATGTAGTATTTAGAAACACAGCAACCTCCTATAGAATAATTCACGCCATCCGTTTATACAACAGCCATAGTGGCAGCTATATAAAAATATCAGAATCAATATTTGTAATGAAACCTGAGAACACTCACAGTAAAATATTCATCAAGACTCATTTATTCTCCCACAGTACCTAGTATGCAGCCTGGAAAAATTAATAAATAGTTGTCTAATGAATACATAAATGAATGGAGAAAGCCCAATGGAGAATAATTTATTCTGCACAAGGAAGTCTCGAAAGGTTCAGAGAAGCTGACATTTGACTTGGCTTTTGAAATATAAATGAAATATTAATGAGAAGTCAAAGAGAGCAAAACATCTAAACCAGATGTGACAGGATACAAAATAGGTACAAATTTTCATGCTATGCTCAGGAAATTTTATGTGATCAAGTGAGTCAGAAATAAGAGAGTGTGCAAAAATCCATATTTATTGACTTAGCAAAATGTATTCACCACTTTCATGTACCTATGACCATATAAAAGATTTCCTTGCACTATAGAAAAATTATATTTCCTGTTGAAAGTTATAAATGTTAACATGAGAACTAGCAAAGGGTGTGAGGCTGGGGATTCACTGAAGTCACTTTTGAAGAAGTCACTTTTTTTTTTTTTTTTGGCCAGTCCTGGGCCTTGGACTCAGGGCCTGAGCACTGTCCCTGGCTTCTTCCCGCTCAAGGCTAGCACTCTGCCACTTGAGCCACAGCGCCACTTCTGGCCGTTTTCTGTATATGTGGTGCTGGGGAATCGAACCTAGGGCCTTGTGTATCTGAGGCAGGCACTCTTGCCACTAGGCTATATTCCCAGCCCAAGAAGTCACTTTTTAATAGAGAGATCAGGAATGACTTCCACATAAAATATTTAAATAAAGAACATAAAATTGTGAGAAGAGGAATTAAAGAATATGATGAAGACACGATTGTAGTGTCTTTCTGAGCATTAGAAAAGACTGTAGACTGGTTAAATTGACGTGCCATCTAAAATGTGCACATATCTACATTATGAGCTCCTTGCTATATATAAATGGGTATGCAGTAGGGCTTTGAAATTAATGCATAAATAAAAATAAATTGTAGTTCTGATGTAGTGGTCTGTGCATTTTGAAATCATCAGATGATTTCAAAATGCTTGGAGAAATGCAAATTGGTTTATATTTCAATAGTCACCCTAAGAATTTGTTCTTCTTAATGGCAAAGGTAGAAAGTGCCAGCAATTCCACATGCTAATAAAGAAATCCAATCTTAATGTTAATAATCATGTTTTTGTAAATGTGGGTATAGGTATGCTTTCATTTTTAATCTCCCTTTCTGAATTTAAAAGCCATTATGTGTTACTTTAAAGAACAGAATATATATAGAGAAATGCAAGCAAGCCTTTCCTAATTATCCCAATTTTATTATTTTGGAGATAATAATTCCCTAGTAATAACTTCTATCTGTTAGTGTTTTTATCTCAGGTATCTTCTTGATTTTATTTTCATTTTTATTTTTTGTTATCCTTAAGTAATTGCATAAAGGGATTTCAATTCAGAGTTAGCTTGTGCATGCAATAAATCTTGATGAAGCTCACTCTTTTCATAATTCTCTCCCATCACTCCTTCTTTCCTTTGGGTTAATTAGTGTTATTCTTGTAACTTAAAAAGAATCTATCTTTCTTCTATCTTCAATTTATGAGGTCAGAAAATTAGCATAAATTTGTGATTCCTGTCATGCCCAAAATTTTAGATACATGGCAGCTTCACATTACAATCTTAAAAGTATAAACTAGAAGTTGATTAAATGCATGTCCCGGCATTGTATAAGCATACACTTTATCTTTTAAAAATCTTGGGAGCTGAAAGAAAAAAAAACAATGCAAGCTAATAAAATGTTATTCTGCACAGACTGTTGTAATAGGTACATTGAAACACAAATGGGAGCCATGAATTTGGGAAGCTATGAGTTATTTCAGAACATGAGCTTGAGAACTACATCCTAGGGAATTCAAATATGACTTTACAGCACACACAAACACAGAATCATTTAATGGGCAGACTGAATAGCTTACCCAGGCAAGTATGGTTGTTGTATGTATTTAAAGTAGGGCATGCCAAGATTTCATATCTATGGTAGGCAAGTGGAAACATGAATAAGTGAAGTCAATCTTCTGCCAGTGGTAGGAGATTGTAGAAAAATAAAATACATCTGACACATCAGAAAAATATGGTCAATCAACTACACATGTGCATGTCAGATGTGTCTAACAGTCAATAGTCCAACAGTCAAGAGTGTATTTTATTTTGGAGCGAGAAAGGGTAGAAAGTGGATTTCATGTAAACTGTATGTCCTCTGGTTACCTTTCCTAACTTCAGCACATACTCAGATTTTGGACTTGCAAGTCCTTTGCCATGGGGGACAATCATCTGAACTGTAGACTGTTTAGCTGTCTCATGGGTCTCGACCCACTGGATTCAAATGAGTCTCCTCTCCCAGTTGTGGTAACCAAAAATATCTCCAGACACTGCCAAAGGTTCCTTGAGAGGGATAAATTACTTCTCAATTGAACACCATTGGGTTCCATAATCAGAGTTCTGAGATACAGAGTTATATGATCGCATTTGCATCCCAGTGGCAGGACAAATGAGTGTTGTATGTGGAATGGAAAGGACAAAGGGGAACTTGAGACAGATGATACAGCTTATAAAGTACTGGAATAGTTTCTCCATTCCTATGGATAGGATATTTTGACAAGAAAAATATGACCGTAACTGCAATAAGTATTTAACTTTATTTTTAAATACATTTTTATTTTCTTTAAGTACTTGTACAAAGAAGTTACCTTTCAACAGAGCAGTT
This sequence comes from Perognathus longimembris pacificus, assembly GCF_023159225.1. NCBI lineage: Eukaryota > Metazoa > Chordata > Mammalia > Rodentia > Heteromyidae > Perognathus > Perognathus longimembris. Next base: position 26,442,418 of record NC_063161.1, on the reverse strand, counting down.
TATGAATACAGTGCTTCTTCATCAATTTCACCTCTTTTTACATTCTTATCCACCCCTTCCATCAAACTCCTTTCCTTACTTTTATTAATATTTAGGCTATATTTTGAATTTTTGCTGTTTAACAAACCATTTTAAGTATACATTGCATCTTGATCTGTGTCATCCCTTTAACATTCTCACCACTTTCCACCCACTCCTTCCTTTATTTTTCTCAGTTCTGTGGTATATTCAGTGCATTCTTGCCTGCATTCTATTTATTTCCCCCCATGCATTCTTCTACCTCTCTCCACTTGGCCACCACCTTGCAAGTACCTATCTCCTAGTGCTCAAATTGTTGGATTTTGACTTAGTCATTCTACAGACTTACACTGCTTGCATTCTCCATAGCACCCAAGCAGTTATAAATGAATTAACTGAAGGATAATATAATCTGTGGAGAAGGCAAAATCATTTAACTTTCTGTAAAGATCATCTCAGAAAATTTTTAAGTAGCGTTCATATTCTGAATATTCATGTTGTTGTCAAGCACAATATCATTTACTGTCTGTTTTTTGTGCTAAATAAACAAATCAGGATTATGATTCTGATCTTTTAACTATTAACTATTACCTATTACATAGACATAGCTATCCTAAATGTGTTACACCCAATTATCTGTTAGTACCTATAAACACTGATGTTTATAAAAGCAAACTTTAGGTGGGATTACAAAAGCCATAATGAAAAAATCTGCAATCACAGATGTAGAACATTTGCTTCTTTACACCAATTTATGTAGAAACTATATTGGACCAACTATGAACCAGGCACACAACTTGGTTCTGTGGACACTGTAGGGAATAATAGTAATGATGTTGATCTCATGAATTTGGTGTTTAATGTTAGAATCAAACATGAGCCATATTGCCATACAATGATCTTATGGAAAAAATAGAAAAGAAACATTTTAACATTGTAGTGATCATATATTAACAGAGTTTAAATCACATTTCTGTATAAATGTCCAAGGGGAAACATTTAGAGCTGTGGCTAGGCTGAAGGTCTTATTCTACCTTTGTGTGAAAAACACATTTACAGTCTATTTGAGATGATACATTATTATATAAAACTTTTATTTATTCTTCTACAAAACTAACATGTACTTAACTCTGGGAAGTCATTTTGGGTAAAAATAACCCACAGAATTATGGGAATTAATAAGTTCATCAGGTATATACTATTAAGATGGAAAGGTAACGTAGTTTAAACAAAATTGGAGAATTGTGTCTAAGGTCCTTTAAAACTCTGCCCCAATTTTTGGTGATATTATTTTGCAATGGCATTCTATATTCAAGGTGACTATCAGATAGTTTCCCAGGGATGCTAAACATGTCAAATTCTACAAGTCACCAAAGGTCACTGGTGCTTTCCTGTTTTTGCTCAGTCCCAGTAGCTCCCATATTTCTTTCTCTACCAGTAGTATCTTTCCTCACAATTCTGAATTTCACAATTTTTATTAAAATAATTATACAAAGAAGTGAAAAAGTAAAACAAAATGGAACTACCATATAATCTTTTTCTGAATTACTTCTTTATTGTCAAAGTGATGTACAGAGGGGTTACAGTTTCATACGTAATGCGGTGGGTACATTTCTTGTACAATTTTTTACCTCCTCACTCACTCATTTCTCCCCTTCTCCTCTCCCCCTTTCCCTTTCCTTCCATGAGATGTTCAGTTGGTTTACACCAAATGGTTTTGTAAGTATTGCTTTTGGAGTTGTTTGTCTTTTTATCCTTTGCTTCTCGATTTTAGTATTCCCTTTCCCTTCCCTAGTTCTAATACCACTATATACAGTATCCAGGGTACTCAGATGAGACACAGTGGTAGTGTGGGGCAACCACAGGAAAGGGATACAAGAGGATTGTCAACAAAGAAAGTTACAGTTTCCCATGGCATGTTGAAAATAATTACAACTGTGATATAACACTCATTTCCATATAATCTTATATCAACCTTGAGACTATATCCAGAATAAAAGCTAGGATACCATTCTGTATTTCAAATACATGCAACATTTATACACTAAATTATCTTCAAAACCCCTTTGCAAGCATTTCTGCTTCCTTCTAGAAGGAATCATCATTTCTATGCCCCAAACTATTTGAGGAATCCCTCAAAATCACTTTTATACTTTACAGTATTGTACAATTTATCATAGGTTTATTTAGACCTATTAGTAATTTTCTTTAGGATTTCGAAAGTTATGATCTGCTATTCAAAGTATTTATCTACAGCAAATGTGCATTTATTCATCCATGTATTTATTCATGCTTTCAGCAAATATTTTATTAGATTCTAAATGCTAGAAATTAATTTATTGTGCAGATATAGGAATTTGAACCTTATAAAATGATTCAGCTATGTATATGGATTTTTTCCCAATATAGCAGCATTGAATCTCTAATATCTTTACGTAACAGTGTAAGAGTGAAATGTTTATACTAAAGACTTCAAAGAATGTCTGTTTGTATATTCTATATTTTTGTTTTATTCATTCATTGATTGATGGATACAGGTCTTTCTACCTAGCCTGGTTTACTTCAAACCAGGCTAACTTGTAGTTTACAATTCTTCTACCCTAGCCTCCAGAGTCTGTGCTTACAGGTGTACACTGATGCATTTGACATATTTTTGTTATAATTCTCAATATTAGGCAATGATTTGGGTGCCCATGGCTCATGACTATAGTCATGACTATAAACAGGATATGGAGATCTGAGGGTCAAGTTTTAAAGCCATCCAAGATAGACAAATATTCAATACTCAATTTCCAATTAACTAGAACAAATGTTGATGTGAAGATGTGATTCACATGGTAGAACCTTGAGAGCCATAGGAGAAAAAGACTAGAGAGACCATGATGCCCTCAGTTCCAGCATATTCACTGGCATCCTTATGCCAATGAATTGTTTATTTGTGTTTCTAAAGAGAATTCAAACAAAATTTTCAGGTAGTATGGATATTCTTGTTTGATAATAAACCAAAGCTTATAAGTCACATTTTGATAAACGTTAATCAACAATGTGACACATTTTATGTTTTATGTTTAACCACAGTTTGTTACCACACATTAGTTTATAATTTCCTATTGAAAGATACTGCTTTTTAAATTCTATACATCTTCCTAGTATGATTCATTTTGTTATAACATATTAAAATTCCACAGGTGGCAATATTGCCATCAATCTCCTCAGGAAATTCTCTTGGGTGGGGTGCTATAGATGCGATTTTACTAAAATTACAACTTTTGATTGAAAGCTTAAATTTTTATCATGGAAACAATACTGAAATCTCTTTGCTTAGAAGTGATAGATTCATTTTGTTTGTGTTTCAGAAGTTATTTGCAAAATGCCTTAGCATGAGTAGTCAGCATGTGTCAGTTATTCTTTCAGGCAAAAGTATCATTCCCTGTAAAAATTGGTAGTTCAACTCATCAACACACACTACCACAAGAGTTCCTCCCGGGACAGCCACTTCATTTCCAAAGATACTTCTGGAAGACAATTATAATGAGGCACACTCTATGGATAATGTTTTAATTTTCTAAATTTCACTGCTTCATCAAAGGCATTCTTTCTGTGAGTATGTGTGGCAGAACTAGGACTTGAAGTACGAGCCTCATACTTGCCAAGCTGGCCTAATGACTGAGCTATTTGTTTAGCCCCAATTTCCATGGACATATTTTATGATAGCGTCCTTCTTCCTTCTTAGGTGTGCTCATGATCCAACTGTCACTGCTACAACCACAGGCACACACCACTTGTGTACAGTGGTGTAATTTTCTGCTCAGGCTGTTCTAATACCATGAACTTCAAATTTCATCCACCTATTCATGTTGGAATGACAGGAGCCTGCCATTTTGCCCAGCTGAGAGACAAGAAGGAGGATCTCCTGAATTCTTCTCTGGCCTAGAACTGTAATCCTCCTGCTTTCAACCTCCCAATTAGCAAACAGTAGAGGAAGGAGCAATGGCAGTTTTTAATACATCTGGCCTTTACTTTTCTTTCTAATTTGGATCATAGCACAGACTAAATTTTGTAGTTTTGTGTCAGTGTTTTGATTGATAGTTTAATGTCAGCATATGTAAAAAATAAAAAGTGAGGTATAGGGGTGTCGGGGTTTTTAGCCCCCCCCGTGCTCCCCTGACCCACAGGAGAGATGGGGGAAGGCATGCCCCTACTGGATGAGCCAAGAAAGGAAAGGGTTGGCAGACCGCCCGCACCCAGCCCTCCCTCACCGGAGGACAATCAGACATGTCTGGGAGTCAAGTTGCCCCAAGATCTCGCTTATTGGGGAAGTACATGCCACTAATATAAGGCACATGAGCCAATCAGGGCTAAGATCAGCAGGAAGGGGAGGGATGAGCTGTCCATCAAGGGTGAAAAAGCCAAGGCATCACAGCCCACAGAACAGCCTCCAGGTTATAACCAAAGACACTTGTAGCAGCTGCACATTGTTGTTAGGTGCCGCCATCTTAGCCATACATGGCCCCAAGACTGAGAAAAGGCAGGGCCAGCTAGTTGACTTCCAGGTGTGGCCCACATAGGAGAGCTCTATGTTTAGCCTTTTGAGGAACCTCCACACTGCTCTCCAGAGTTGTTGAACAAGTTTACACACCCACCAACAGCATAGTAAAGTTCCCCCTTGGCTACATCCCCACCAGCATCTGTTGTTATTTGTTTTCTTGATAATGGCCATTCTTACTGGGGTGAGGTGTAACCTCAGTGTTGTTTTGATTTCCATTTATTTTATGGTCAGTGATGTTGCACATTTCTTCAAGTGACTCTGGCGATTCTCATTTCCTCTTTAGAGAAGTCTCTTTCTAAGTCTTTAGCCCATTTAAAAAGGGGGGGGAGGGCTGGGGATATGGCCTAGTGGCAAGAGTGCCTGCCTCGGATACACGAGGCCCTAGGTTCGATTCCCCAGCACCACATATACAGAAAACCGCCAGAAGCGGTGCTGTGGCTCAAGCGGCAGAGTGCTAGCCTTGAGCGAGAAGAAGCCAGGGACAGTGCTCAGGCCCTGAGTCCAAGGCCCAGGACTGGCAAAAAATAAAAAATAAAAAATAAATAAATAAAAAATAAAAAGGGGGGGATATTTTGTTTGAGGATTTGCTTGGGGGGAACATAAGTTTTGGGTTTTACGGATATTTTAGATAAGAGGCCCTGTCTGTTATATGACATGTGAAGATCTTCTCCAAATCAGAGGGGTTTCTATTTTTCTTGCAAGCTATATCCTTTGCTGAGCAGAAGCTCTGCAGTTTGATGCAATCCCATCTATTCAACCTTTCTTTGATTTGTTTTTTTTCTGGGTATTTATTAAGAAAATCTTGACCTGCAAAGAAACCCAGGTGTTTCTCCTATTCCTTCCTGCAATGTTTTCAGAATTACTGCTTTTACCTCCAGGTTTTTGATCCATTTGGGATTAATTCTGCTGCAGGGTGATATATAAGGATCTAGCTTTAGTTTGTTATGGGAGTTTAACCAATTTTTCCAGCACCATTTGTTGAAGAGGCTATCTTTCTTCCATCCTATTTTTTTTAGCTCCTTTATCAAAGATTAAGTGGCCATAGGTCTGTAGTTCCATTTCCGAGTCTTCACTTCTATTCCATTGGTCTTGAGGACTGTTCATGACTTATTTGTTGTTTTCTTATCCCATGCTTCACAAATTAGCAAAAAGCTTACTAAATTAACTTTGTAGGACTGTCTTATTTCATTTAACATGTTGTTCTCCAATTCTATCCATTTTGTAATCTAATTTATTTTTCTTTCTGGTTTAAAAAATAATCCATTGTGCATATGTTTTACATTATCATTATTCATCCACTGAAGGATATAATTGGCTTCTGTATCTATCACTATAATATATATACATATATATATACACATATATATATATATCTGCAGCAGACATCTTTATAACAGGCTAGCTTTAGTAATTTTTCTTGTAAAAATGTTTAAGTATCCATCATTCTAATGAAAGAGTTCTCTTTTTTTTCCCTTTTAGTTTTTGTGATAGTGGAGATATTGCAAGTCAGAGTCTAATTCATGCTTAGCAAGAGTACTATCAATGAACTATATCTTAGTATTGAGCTAGAAACAGAGGCCAGATGCATAAAAAGTGAAATAGAACTTGACATTTGCCTTTGTTCAATGGAAACATTTTTACTTCTTAATTTTAAATAAAAAAATCACAATCTTTGCTATTATGAGAAAATTTTCAAACTCTATTTGAAAAAATAGATTTTTGTTAAAAAATACTGAAAAAACAGTCATTTATTCATTTATAATTTTGTTAACTTGATAGCATGCGGGTTTACCAATACTTCATCAGTTTAAATTTTGGAGTTGAGATGTTTTATTTCAAAATTAAAATTTATAGTGCTGTAGATGAGGAAGTATATTTTTTTCTATTTCTCCCATTACAAATATTAAGGCAGATAGCATTTTAATAAAAGATTAATGAGAGTAAAGCATTGGAAACTTACTCAACCAAAAACTTACATAGAATAAGAGTCTACAGAAATGAAGATCAAACCACCTATAGAAAAACTATTTTTATTTTTAGGTTAGGTAAATTGGGGGAGTAATGTAGAAATACAGCTGGAGTTTACTGGTTTGGGTAGTACTATCTGTTCAGACTCTTCTTGGCCGCTAAAAATAGGGGAAAACTCATCTGGGATATTATCTACTATGGGGAGAATAAGTTAGGGAATTCTTTCCTTCCTTTCTTCTTTTTTTTCCTTCCTTCCTTCCTTCCTTCCTTCCTTCCTTCCTCCCTCCCTCCCTCCCTTCCTTCTTTCTTTCCTTCTTTCTTTCATTAGTCATGGTGCTTGATCATGGGCCTAGACACTGTTCCTGAGTTCTTTTGCTCAAGGCTAGCACTTTGTGTCACAGCTCCACTTCTGGTTTTCTGGTGGTTAATTGGAAATAAACATCTCATGGACTTTCTCTGCCTAGGCTGGCTTCGAACCCCTGTCCTCAGATCTCTGCCTCCTGAGTATCTAGGATTATAGATGCCGCCAGTCTTCACAGCTCAGAGAAGTCTTTTATGACCAATTCATACAGATAGTTAGGGAAGGTCAGCATGATGACTAATGCACTGGTGCTTTGGAGAATCATTTTCTAAACCCTATACTTCTAAACTAGCTGTCCATGTGCAATAGTCAGTAATGGACAGATAATTAGGAGCCAGATGATTTAGAAAGCTGATCAAACAAATATAGTGACTATAGTATAGTGAGGAGAGACTGCACAGTGTATTTTTTTATTTAATCTCTGTATGTGAAGAGATTTATGATGTGTGGCCTTTTATTAACTCTTGCCAATAATAAGGACTAGAGTAACATTTTTTAAAAGATTGTGATGTACTGTTCTAAATCAACTTTAGATTGTATCACTTGCTTTTGGAACTAGTTAGTATGGTTTTCTTTCTCAAGATATTATCAGCAGTTTCAGAATGAGGCACATAGAGAAAAATAATAAATTTATTGTGATGATCTATTAAGTCAGTTTTCAAAAGGGAATTTCAACTCTCCAAGGAAATTGTTATTCAGAAATAACCATTTCTTTATGGACCATGGCTCCTATTGAGGCTTGAAGACTTTCAATTTAAAAATTAAGTAACTTAATTTAAATGGGTAGTGTGTGTTTATCTTACATGAGATATTTGTAATTACAGAGTATAATTGACTTTGATTTGGCACACAAACTATTGTATCATATACCATGACCAAAAGAACAGAGATAGGTAAACTCAATATTTATGGGAAAAGAAACTTTATTCTTCTCATAGGAAGGACTGCTGGACACATGACAATTACCAAATATATTTAGTGTTCTTACAACAAGGAAGAATACATACAAACAATAATAGAAACCATGATAATATTCCCACTTTTACAAAGATACTGTAGTTGCTTCCTTTTTGCATAAAAAAAATTACTCACCATTTCCTAAGAAACATTCTCCAAAGGCTTGTCCACTAATGACATGAGAAATAGTCCAGAATCTCATAACTTCTCCATCATGTTAGATATGACTTCTAGTCTAGCAAAGATCAGTTACTTAAAAAACAAAATTATCAAAAAGTTATTTATTCTCCCACTTTTACAAAATCCAGTGGGAAATACCAACTTTATTTATCACTCTAAAATATCTTTTGTAACAGGAAAAATGGGAGGTGTGTCATAAGGTAGTTTCTGGTCAATAATAATTTAAAACCTTCTGGACCCATATTATAAAAGATCCCTGTCTTGAAGTCAGGAGAATATTCCCGGACTAAGTTGTCACTCTGTTTCCTGAGGCTCATTTCTCCATGGGGTTGGATTATATTTGTATGGAGACTTCCTTAGCCATGTTGAAAAAGAGCACCCCTTCTGATCTTCTCTCATCCTTTGGAGGTCAGTGGCATTCACAGCCTGTCTCACCTATCAATATTTGAAGTCCTAAATATTCTTTTTCTGTCTCTTATTCTCTTGGCTCTTTTGTTGGTCTACCTCTGACATTTTTGTTTGTTTGCTTTATCAGTATTCATATTCACAATTTGTTGGAGATAGGTCTATTTCTGTAGACTGCATACAACAATAAAAATCTATCATATCTCCCTCTATTATACAAAGATTTATCATCTCTAGGACTTTCAAAGCTTGCAGGAAATCTTCTCCAGCATTATCAAGGGACTCAATCTGTGGCTGGAGAAAGCAATAATTCCTTTCTAGTTCTGCACAAGGAAATATATATATATATATATATATATATATATATATATATATATATATTACCAATAGAATTTCCCATAGGAAAGTTTCCTATAGGTGCTTCCTTCACTTATACTTAGGGAGTTTATGTTCTTCATCTAAATGCCAATGATTTAAAGTTGATTTTGTTTTTCTGCTTGTAAAATCTTAAAATTAAACAGAATATGGTAAAATTAAAGGTTTGCATCCAATGTATTTGTAATAAATAGAAACAACTGAAGTACATAATAGGCCTGGATGAAATGAAGAAAGTAAGGCTCAGAGAGACAAAGGACATGTTTTCTCTTATATACAAATGCTAGATTTAGCTTATAAACTTATAAATAAATGGGTTTGGTGGTATGCAAGTGTTAATGAATATATTAACTGAAATAATAGGCTTAAGTTAGAACTCTAATTGTATAATTCCTTAGGAAACAAAATCAAAGTTCAACAAAATGAGCACCAGGAAGCAGATATTTGAAAGGGGTAGGGTGGGGTTATTGGGAGAAGGGTGGACAAATGAAGAGAAGATGAGTGTAGTTAAGACTTTGATGTATGTTCTATAAAAGTAAGAGGAGAATGAAAGACAAAATAGGCATGGGAGAGATGGATAATAATATTAAAAGGGTTGATATTGGTCAAGATACATTGTATTTGTAAGTGGCTTTATTAATCAACTTTTTATACAACTACTTAAAGATAATTTTTAAAGGCCTAGTTTGCATGGTTAATGGTTGGAATCCACATTAGGCAACATAAACAATATGGGAAAACATAAAAGTCTTTAGTGAAAATTAAAAGTTTAGTGAAAAGTAAGACCTGATACTGTTGGACTATGAGAATGAGAAATTGGAATGCTAGCTGGAGGTACTTAGTGGGAGAAGTTTTGCATTCACTCAACTAAAAGTATCATAAACATCCAATATTCTGAAAAAAAATGAAAAGAATATTCAGTTATATTTAGGTACTCTAATTTAATTTAGTTGGAATATGTGATATCCAAAATATATTCACATGTATTGTCTTGAAAAATCCTTCACATATGTATTATCAAAGGCAAAGATAGAAAGATACAAGAATTGCTTAGCTGATTTCACAAAGATTTTCAAACAATGAAATTAAAATTTTCATTAAATACAATGTGCTATGATACAAAATGGAACTATAATATATCTCCTATTCAATCAAATGACAATTTACTAGAAAATAAAACCTCAATTGTATTAAAGTGGCATATAGAAAATTACTGTGATGATTTCATTCTCAATAAAGCATTTAGGATCCACATACAGCATCGGTAAAAGCAATGGTGAACAATAGATTACATTATTAATTAGAGAATAAAATTATATTTGGCATAAAGTTATGCTTATCTTGAAATTGTCTAAAAGTTAAACTTAATTTATGTAGCTAAGTATGGTTGTAGAAATATGTTATCTACTATATTCTCAGACCAATAGAAAGGTTTCCTAAAACAAGAACTCCAAATAATTACTTTCTATGAAATTAAAGGATTTTACTTGTTTCTGCACTACTATGCTTCTTACCACTGTTTGTGGTAAAATTGATGAAAAACTGAAATCAATACTCTTAATGAGGAAATATTGATGCAATACTGGGTTGTTTTATAGAATAGCATTGTATGGATGCCTAAAAGACATTCAAAATAAGTATCCTACTATGGGGACTATAATTTGGAGCTTAACATTTAGCAGTCAAGTTTTATTTGGACATTCACTTATGTTTTTACTTTTTCCAAAGGCACTGTGATGGGCACTGGATATACTGGAATAAGTTCAACAATGTCCTTGCTTGACCTTTTCAAAGCTGAACCACTGGCTTTCTAGATAAAATCCTCAGGAGTTTATACACTCAAATCACTCTTTCTTGTCTACTTCACAATAAGAAAGGCTACCTGACATGGGAGAAGTCAAATTTCATTTATCTATTGCCTCTGTAGTCTTCCCTAAGGTTATGTGAAAATGTAGAGCTTATCAAAATGTATTGAACGGAATCACTCTATTAATTGTCTGTCTCCTTTAAAGCCAGTAGATCTGATATGAATATACCTCACAAAATATTATTAATCACAAACATGAATTGAAAATCTGAATATCATTATGGATAGTAACTCTCTGGCCAATTATGAGTTAGTAATCATATTTTCTACAGTCATGAAGGTTATATGTAGTTTAAAACTACATTCTGAAAGAATATTTTGATAATTTTATTGAATTTAGGTTTTAATAAATAGTAAATATTTCTCTCTGTGCAGTTATGGAAAGCAGTGCAAAAATAATCTCCTAAATATATTAGAATAGAATTAATATTAAAACTAGTATTGAAATCAATAAAATAGAAAATATTTATCTGTAAACACAGGACAAGTACTTATTTTGTTTCTCTTATCTTTCTTCTTTGCGAATAATTATCAATTCATTTGATAGAATCAGTCACTTTAAAGACGAAAAGTGACACAAAGGAGCAATAGAATAGAACATGCATGAATCTCACTCTACCCAAGTTACTGGGGTTACTCAGATCATTTTCCTCTGAGAGAAAGATATATAAGTTGAGGGACCTCTATCACCTGTGCCTCTAGGAAAACAATTCACATCAAACAAGAAAGGTGAAACATACGAAGGTGTGAGCCAACTTCAAGCACTTTGCCTGAATTTGGAAAGGAATTCTCAACACCCATTTTCTACCTGTAGAAAGGGAGATTTGGTCCTCAGTTATACAGCTCTAATTCTATGAATTGCGATACTTTGGTTTTTAATCTACCAACTAAGGGAGTGGTAGACATTAGAAATGCTTGGGCATTTCCAAAGGGATTTTATCTACAGGTGCTTAGTGAAAATACCATGCTTAAAGACATAGCCCCCTGTTTCTAGCAGAAGGATTTAGCAAACTCCTCCAGAAACTACCTTTTAGCCTGATTCCTAATGAACTAAGATGCCAAGGAGTTGAAGAGACAGTTCACTATTGACCTTTTGCCAACCTGGGAAGAATTTGTATTTACTTACATTTAAATGAGTGTGTAAACTCACTAAAGTCATTCTCCTAGGACAAATCGTGGGAAGTATTTTAAGAAAGCATAGTCTCCTGGTTCCCCTTAGAGGTGCAGGTGAAACACTTTTACAGTGGCTGACTGGGGGCTGGGGGTGGGGGTTGGGAGTGAATAGTTATGACCTCATGCTTATCGAGTAATTCAAAAGGACAGTTATTATTAACACATTGCCAACATTGGATGAATCTGAACTCACATTCAGAGCCCAGATTTTGGCAACATTCACTTGGGAAACAAATCTCTAGTTCCTGGCACCAAGAGTGGAAAGTATGGGGAAACATATGCCTGTATAGAATTCAATAATACTGGAGCTGGGTTGCAATGACCGTTAGGTACTTCATCTCCTTTGAGCGGAAGGGGACAGAAAAACAAATCTCTACCTGTTTCGTCCCAGAAGGGGTTTAAGTCACATATTGAAAGTCCCAAGTTTCAGTTACCTCCCAACGAATCTTTTCACAACTGCAAACATCTTCAGATTTCTTAGTCTTTATAAAGACGCTTTTATTTTTCTCTGATGCATCATAAAAGTCCAACAAAAGTATTGCCATTGAAGAAGTCCTAGCTATTGGTTAATGTCCATAAAACTTTCAGAAAACAAAGTACTGTACATTTGGCTTAGGTATTAGAATTTGGAGTTTATGTGTTACTGAAATCATCAGAAGAATAAAAATAACTGGAAACTTTCTTATCTCTGATCTGTATTCCCATGTTATAATGTACAAGTAAAATTTGCTACCAAGTTTACACAAACAAGAAAGACTTTAAGACTCTGAAATATCACAGAGGGCCTGGAGTGTAGTATGAACTCAGCTGTGCTGAAACTACAGCAAAAAAATGCTTTCAGGAATGGAGAGTACCAGAGCTAATTGTCATGAAGGCTGATGAATAGGATGTGTCAACTAAAATGAGTTGTTCCTGGGTTGGCAAACTTTTATGCAAGATTATTCCATTTGTGTTTGGAAATCAGCACCAATAGATCTCAGGAATCCTCCCATAGAGGAACATTCCAGGGAGCTAACCTCCTTAATGATTACAATTCAAACATGAACTCATGAGTCCTTAAGATAGACTATCTGTTCTCCAAAACTGGCAAGAAGCTTTTAGAAAATAAGGTGAAGAAATATCATCAATAGTAGAAAACTATTACAATGAAGAGTCTTTCAAACCAAAGGAGCTAAGAGAAAAGAGGTTGGGGTTTATATTCAGAAAAAAAGCCCATCTCGAGTTAAAGCAATCTGAACAGAAAGCCAAGGACATCTTTGAATATACACCCAATCCTACCTAAGTATGTATACATATAAGCATGATATATATGTGTATCTATATATGTATATGAATATCTATCTATATCTACCTATATATGTATATAGAGAGAGGGACAGAGTCATATATGATGAATGTGTGCACACATAGTCAAGTGCATTTATTCACATAATATATATGTATCTTTGCATGACCACTTACTATGAAACTGCTTGCAATAATGAAAATTGGAATTGACTATAACATTGTCATCAAGGAAAGTGAAGGTTCATTTTTATTTCTCAAAGTTATGTAATACTTGGCCGATAACAAAAATAATGTCTTACATTGAAATAATGTTCAAAATATTATATCGTATACTTACAAGACAATATGTTGTAAACTGATAGTACAGCTGGGGGAGGGCAATTGGGGAGGAGGTAAGGTAAGAGAACAATGAGGTAAAAGGTAAAATGTTTGAAAGAAATGTATTCACTACCTTATGTATGTAAATGTAACCCTGTATATATCACCTTGACAATAAAAAAATAAAACATACTCTTTGTAAATAATTCTACATTTTATAACTGATCCTCTGATACACCTGGTTTAAAACCAAGCAGATAACTTCTGAGTCTTTTCCATGTATTTCTTAGAGAATGTTAATAAGGGCCATCCTCAATTTAATTCTATAAGTTAAAAGGAATATTTAAGTATTTAAAATAAATAAATATGATGTACTGATTCATAGTAAATGCTCAACTTGTCATTGTAACCTACCACATACTAATTTGGGTGTCAAATGCAATATATTGCTCTGATTCTATGCACACAATTCTAGCAATTACTTTTCCATTTTTCTTTCTCTTTCTTATAGCTATTGCTAATGGGTCTTGAAAATTCATATTGCAAAACTATAATTAACATTGGCAACTAATGGTCCATCTTGAAAAATGTGCATCTTGAAAAAATATAACTTTAAGAATTATATTTTTTAATAAAGAGTATCAAATATTTCTAAAACCAAGTTTATAAACTAAGCATCATATTTTATGTAGTCATGTTATTCCCAAACAAGTATCTAAAAAAGAATGTGTGTTTAAATATAAAGGATTATGTAAAATTATTAGAAAGAACAAGTCATTTAAACAAAACCTAAATGTAAAGCAATAAGAAAACATTAGCTAGAAATATTATATTTTTCAAGCCCAATATTGAAAATCCATTCAGTCTAATGTCTGTTCTTTCCTGCCTTTAAAAGTGCAATTCCCAACCCAAATCTTTAAATGGAAAAAAAATTGTAAAGAACCATGATCCATTAGTTATGGGAAAGCTAAAGCCATTGAATTTGTTGAATTACTCAATTATTCCAAAAGTCCTACAGGAGTTGCCAGGGGTGATGGTAATGAATGAAATTGATCTAATCTTGCAATATGAAAAGAATTTTTGGAGTGGAACACTTGTTTCATAGAAGAATCTTTGGGGAAATAACTGGCAAAATCATTCTTGTTTCATGGAAAGAAACTTATTAACATAGTTTATAAGAGAAAGCTTGGGCATTTTTAAATCTTAAAGCAGTAATGCTTGTCTATTACAGTTTCACCAGAATTTGCAAGCATCCTGAAAAATTCAAATGCTACATATCTTGGCTCCATGTACATACATATTTTGTCTGGGGCCATTTTAGTTCTCGTGAAATAATATGAAATTTAATTCTCTTTAGGACTGTCAGATACAAGTTTTAATACTTTGATCTATTTGGAAGGCCAGCACTAAATAATAAAGTTGTGAATTTCATTCATAAAGCAAAGCTACTGTATAGAGTTTTAAGTCCTTGACTTAGTATAGAATTATATCTCTAAGGTGCATTTAGACATAAATTTGGTTTCTTGAGTATTTTGGTAATCCCAGTCACTATTATAACAACGCCAGTACAACTTTAATTCATTTTGTCGCCTATTCCACTCCATCATGGTTGCAACTGATTATCCATGTGGAAAAATAAAGAATCAGGTTTTCTGACTTCACTTTATATTCGTTACCATTAATCTCACAAGAGACCTTAACACTTCCAGGCAATTTCACTGTATTTCCCTAGTTTCTGGCTTTTTACATAACAATTTTGCATGTCTTCTTTCTCCTTACTTTTGCCTGATAAACTTGGTTGTCATTAATAAACATGATGCATAAAATTAGAAGAGAATTTACACAATTTCTACCAAAATTATCATACTGTGGTATTCTGTGCCCACATTTTTCGCTTTTCCTTTAAGAATAATGGATGAGCCATTCCCATTCTTAGGCCAAATGTTCCTCTTCTCCAATTCTCCCATTCCCTCTCAACTAATTCAATGATGTCACTTTTGCTTTTTCAAGTTTTCTTTTCCTCTCTTGCACGCACTCTCCTCTCCCTCTCCTTCTCCCTCTCCCTTTCCTTCTCTCTCTCCTTCTCCCTCCTCTCTCTCTCTCACTTATGCTTCCTCCATTTAACACCCCAAACTCTACAGTTCCCTACAATCTCTTCTCATTTTCTTTTTCTTGCCACCAATATAAATAAAAGCTTTATCATCGAGTTGCCTAGTGAACTCTAACTCATGAAACTCAAGGATTAATCTTTATTTCATATCTTGCTTGAAAATACAGTTACCAATAACATTAATTTTTTGAACACCTTTATCAACTTCAAAAGAAAGGAACCAATCTCACTATTTTTCTTCCTTTGCTAGTTCTTTGTTGATTTCTATCCCTTACTTGACCTCAAAATATTGTAATTCTATGTATTTATTTACTTATTTATGTATTTATGCTGAGTTGTGAGCTGAAGGCTCAGGGCTTTGCACATGCTAAGCAAACCTTCTACCACTAAACTACAGCTGCAGAATTTTTTCCTTATCTATAGTAGGTATATTAATTGCAATAAGAAAAATATACATGACATGACTCACTCTGAAAATGAAATGATACCTTATATTCATTTAAATTTTACTAATGGAATACACAATATTTAGGATACTCTATGGCCTTAATTATAGATACTCCATCAATGTCACTGAATTAATAAAGACATTTGGAGGAAAAGCACTACATACTGGGCAAATTTTGTAAGCAGTATGTTATGAAACCCAAACAGAATCCTAGAAAGTGACATTTTACAAAGGCATAGCTAAGATTAGAAAATTAAGTGTTACATCATGGTAGCATCAGCATTATCATTTGAACAGTGTATGCATTTCCTATGTTGGTCCAATGCTTATCATTTACAGTACCTGAATTGCATGTATAGGTTGAGTGGACAGAGATGTGCAGAACACTGAGCACACACTCCTGTCTTCAACTAGGAGAAGCTCTGAGACAATAGCAGTGGCAGGTGTGCAGAACTAAGCACAGTGACTTAATAGATCCAAAATCAGATTCTGAGAGAGCCACCCAATTAGGACTGTGTCATTTTTAAGCTAGATGTTGGAGAAAACACAGACTGCCCTGGTTTAATGGATGTGAGAAGGCACTGACAGTCAAACCCTGTAGTAATCCAAAATTGATTGCCTTAAGCACTAAGCCACTGTTGGTTTCCATGGAATCTGGAAGGAAACTCAACTCTTCTCTTTCTATCAGCCTGCAAGGGGAAAGCAGAGGAAAAATTAACCCTTAACGCTCAGAATTACATCAACAGAGTTCAATAAAATTAGCAATAGAGACACAGCTTTCATTTGAATGTATGAATGTATGTCTTAGTCCTCATCTGAATATATGTCTGTATGGAGCCAGACCCAAAGAAATATGGACCCTATGGTCTCACTTATTGGGAATAATTAGTACAGGTTTAGGCAAGCCACAGTAGTGGATCACAAGAGCCCAATAGCTATACCCTTATGACACATAAGATGATGCTAAGTAAAATGAACTCCATGTTATGGAAACGATTGTTATATCACAGATGTAACTACTTTCAATGTCCCATGTGTATCTGTAGCTTCTATTATTGATGATGTTCTTGTATCACCTTCCTGTGGTTGTACCTACACTATCTCTGTAATCTTATCTGAGTATATTGGAAACCATGTATACTTGTATTAGAACTAGGAAATTGAAAGGGAATACCAAAATGGAGAGACACAGGGTAAAAAAAGACAAACAACTACAAAAGCAATACTTGCAAAACTGTTTGGTGTAAGTGAACTGAACATCTCCTTGGGGGGAAAGGGAAAGGGGGAGGGGGGAGGGGGTATGAGGAATGAGGTAACAAACAGTACAAGTAATGTATCCAATACCTAGCATATGAACTGTAACCTCTCTGTACATCAGTTTGATAATAAAAATTTGGGGGAAAAAAGGATTAGGTTTCTTACAAAGAATCAGCTATGTGTTTGGTAACAGAAAATAATCTTGCACTGATGAGTTTAATTATTACATTAAATTGGAGTATGGGTCTAAAAGACAAAAGGTCTTATATCCATAACAAAACCTTCATTAAAAATCAAACTTCCGGGCTGGGGATATAGCCTAGTGGCAAGAGTGCCTGCCTCGGATACACGAGGCCCTAGGTTCGATTCCCCAGCACCACATATACAGAAAACGGCCAGAAGCGGCGCTGTGGCTCAAGTGGCAGAGTGCTAGCCTTGAGCGGGAAGAAGCCAGGGACAGTGCTCAGGCCCTGAGTCCAAGGCCCAGGACTGGCCAAAAAAAAAAAAAAATCAAACTTCCTTCAACTGGGATTTAACAGTCTCCAGGTTACACACTTGTTATTAAACCCAGTTAAATAAATACTAAGTCCAGAGGAATTATAGATTTGGCCTTTTCTATTTGGATGAATAATACCAAATATATTATAGCATAGGTTTTAAATATTTTTAGCACATCTTTCTTAAAGGAAATATTTTCTTTCTTAAATGTTTTTAACTTAACCTATTTCATAACTGTAAATACTATTGAAGATATTTGTCTTTTGATAGGTATTGATACTTTAAAAAAATTGATCACAACATATTCAGGCCATGGATGAAATAAACGGTTCTAAATAGCTTTTATTACCCTACATTTTAACATACTTGAAAAAGTTCTTATTGTTGACATTCTTAACAGTAGTGTTATTCCCAATCTATCCATGCTAAAATGCTATCAAAGTATAAAAATGTTTTGAAAGTATTTTATTGTTCATCCATCACATATCTCTGAAACTGTGTATATATAAATACATATTTGACAGCATCCTATGATTTTTGACTGGTTTTAAACTTTTTACAAAATAAATATAAAAATCATTTTAATTAAATATATAACAGTGGAGCTCCTTGAGTGATAGCAACTATCTCAGATTTAAGCCTATACTTTCAAGACTGAAAAAAGGAAACAAATATTCACTTTCTAAAATTCTTTGTACAAGGAAAGCTCATTTACCAGACAAGCTTTGATGGGGATATGGAATTACTGAAAAGCCACATCTGCAAAATTCATTTTGTAGTTCTTTTTGTTAGCTGAGTGAATATTGGGACAATAAACAATATAAATTAATTTCTATAATTTTCTCCCCATTGATAGAAACATGACTTCATATCCTAACAATTGACATGTAAAATTACTTTGCACAATACATATTCCATTGAGAAAAGACAGTCAGACAGGCACACACACACACACACACACACACACACACACACCTAGGAGACAGATGGATAAATAGATACAAGTATTATATTAACTAAATAGAAATATAGCTTGAATAAATATGTATATAACATACAGAGAAATTGAATAATATGTATTATAATATATAAGTGATATATAATATAATAACAATATGTCAGTGAGACTGATCGCTATTCTAAAACAAAATGTTAACTTTAAATTAATATTCTGTTTAATTTGCTATTGTGTTTGTGGGTACTAGTAGGTATTTGTTCAGCTCAGCCAAATACAAAGTATATTCTAAATCTCTATGTATATTTAATCATTACCAAAGACCACTGTGTTTCAAATCAGATTTTGATTTGGGGCTGTATTCTATTAAGAAAGCTTTTTTATTACTGTCTTTAGCTATTACAGAAATTTTAAATAGAACTCAATGAAGCACTTTTAAGTTTTAGAATTTAAGCTTTCCTAGGTATTCCTTCTAATTATATTATTATTATATAAACTAGTATATTATTTCATTAAAACTATATTTAAATTAATGTATTTGACAATTTGCTATAATTAATAAACAAAATCCATGCAGTTAACAATGCCTAAATCTTGTGCTATTTAAGTAAAATTATATCAAATTAATATTCTGTGCTTTTTAATCCCAGTAAGAAAATTAAAGTCTTATTTAGTCTGCATTCAATGTATATCAAAGTGCATAACTTGTGCTACTTAACATAATATTAATTTAAGTCACAGCAGAAATCTTATGAGTTTCAGATGATAAAATTACAGAGCACACAGGGAGGCACCCAGAGATGCACTGCTTGCCTTTACTTTGTTCTGTAGTCCCCAGATTCTGTTTCTTTTTAGATTTTTTTTTTTTTTTTGCATTTCACAGTTCTGCTTTTTATTATGCTTCCAACCCTCTTTAGATGTTCTCCGCACATGCAAAAGGTACTTAGGAATTTCAGAAGCCCCCGTTGCCATCTAATGTGCCATTGTTAGCCAATGATTGAGCATTGTAGAATCAAGAAAGACTAAGTCCTATGTTTTCAAATCTGATAAAATCTGGGGTATCAGTTAAATGTCAGAATTGCTATAAAGGCTCAGGCTCAGGCTTTCCCTGAAATTGCACCATTTCTTGATTTTATCCCCCCAACTTCCCGCCATCCTGTTTCTCAAACTACTGCTGGATAATAGTGACAGTACTCTTGGAAGCATATGGCCTTAAAAAACAAAACAAAAAAACAAACAAGCAAAAAACCAGCCTCACATTCTTTTGGGGAGTGGACTTGGAATAGATCCTTCATAATTGAGAGACAGCTCTACATAGAGGCATGAGAAGAGCTAGCATGGAAGTACCTTTTGCTTCCTCCTGCCAAAGAAATCCTTACTTCATCAGGTTAGAGACAGTGGGACAGTACTCTTATTCTGTAGTTTTGCTATTAGAGATCTATTGCATAGACAACTAGCCCTCCTTAAGCTAAACAGACAGAAACTCTGCCCACCCACACCCATCATCTCTCAACCTTAAGAGCTGGCATTCTGAAAGCATTGTAGATACTTTTGCTTCTGTTACAGTTTATCCAATAAATAAACACAACTTTTGACTCTGTCTTCATAACAAATTGATTATAAGTTTGTGTACACATTAAGATTTATCCTAATTGAGTACTTTAGGAGGTCTTTGTAGCTACTGTTGAAACCCCAGAGGCAAAATATTCTTGTATTGATGCGAATTTTTCCCCAGAATTTAAACACTAGAGCAGATGGTGGCATATTTGAGGCTTTTGAAAATTATTTTACCTAAATATAATTACATTATAATCCTATTACAGGGAAAGGGGAAAAATGAGGTCCAGGTTTAAATTAAAGAACCACACTTAAATTAAATTGCTAGGCATAATAATACAGCTATAGCAGATGGCAGAAGTGGCATCATACATTGAGACCAATATAATTTAGTGTTTAAACATGAACGAATGTTTCCTTCTATACCTAAGTGTGAAAAAAATTTACTTAGAAAAAATACAATGCTGACCTTATTTATTAATGATCTATAGGTAAAATGCACTGTTAAACAAAAAATGAATAAATTTCTTCCCATAACAATGTATATGAAAATTCATTTGTTTCTTTAAAAAAAAAGAACTCTCGGGTTGGGAATATAGCTTAGTGGCAGAGTGCTTGCCTAGCATGTATTAAGCCCTGGGTTTGATCCTTCAGTATCACATAAACAGAAAAGGCCGGTAGTGGCTCTGTGGCTCATGTGGTAGAATGCTAGCCTTGAACAAAAGAAGCTCAGGACAGTGACCAGCCCCACGGTTCAAGTCCCAGGACTGGCAAAAAAAACTTCTCAGGTTATATTTGACTACATTTTCATATGTGTTATTCTCAAAACAACCCTAACAATAACTATGTTTTCTTTCCATTTTTTAACATTACCCTTAGTAGCTATGACAGGTTTATACCTGTTTTTTAGTTTTTATATCCTGACTCCATTAACTATGATCCAAAAGTGGACAAAAAGCATCAATGCCTCCCAACTAGTACTTCTCAACCTTTTGCAAACATGAAAATATATAGGTAAAATCCAGGCTCCTGATTGTCAACCATAGAGACCCTTTAGAGAACTATAATATATACACAATGTAAATGCAATTGAGATAATGTTGGTCCAAAGAATTTATTTAACATTAGAACAGCAGCAATGCAGTAGGTCCAGGAGAATGTTTGGTGAAGTTATTTCTTTCTTTTCCTATAGAAGAATAACTTAGCATTAGGTATAAACTCTCATTTTATTTTTCTAGACGTTTAATACAGAATGCAAGATTCTTGCTTTGTTGGTTTTAAATTGCTGTGAATATTAAAACTGTGTTTGTAAACATTTTGAAGTATAAATTTGGGGGATTAATCAAAAGCCCAGAAGACTAGGTTTATGAAAACACAAATCTTGGAGCCAAGTACCAATGACTCATTCCTGCAATCCAACTGACAAAAAGGCTGAGATCTGACAATTGCAGTGTGAAGCTTGCATAAGCAAAAACATCTGTGAGATTTTCTCTCCAGTGAGCCAGCCATAATGTGTGCTTAGAAGTGTGGCTCAATTGATAAAGCACCAGCCATGAGCAAAAGAGCTGAGTGAGAATTCGGGAGTTCAAGGCAGGGTACTTGTACACTCATACACAAAACAAATATGCAGTTATTAGCATGTTCACCAGAAGAACATCATGGGTAGAATAAATTAACTTTTGAGAATTGTCATATTCTTTCTTTCTGATTCTTGCTACTACACTATTTTTGGCCCTCCCCAAACTATCTTTCATTTGATATCTGACCTACCCTTGATTGTTTGGTAACTTCCAATTCATTTTATATGACACTGTGAAAATAAGTAAAGTACAAGTTGAACAATTCTGTTTCAATTCGTGAAAAGTTTGCTCCATGAACTATACTAGGGACTGAATCTTCTTGCAGGCTTAGTTACAACTGGTTTGAATGTATAATCACTTCGGAGTCACAGAGAACCCTTCTAATGCATTTGGCCAAATAATAAAAGGTCTCAAATGTCAATATTTCATCTCATACATTTTAGGAGTTTCAGCAAGCCTTTTTCCATGATTAAGTATTTTGGATCAATTTCATTGTGTCTATTACTGACATAATTTCTAGACATTTCCTCTGAAATTTCTGTTTTATGCAATCTTGGACAAAGCATTTTATGTCTCTGAGCTTCACTTTCACTCATCTGAAGTACAAAATGGACAAAGTCATCTGTGTCACTCATCCAGCTCAAACATCTATTTAAAAAACAAAAGTTCTTGGTGCCATATATTTTATGTAACTTTATTTTGGAGGTGGTAAATGTATGTAGTCTTGGTCCACGAGAAAGGAAAAAGCTGAGGATAAAATTAGGTTTGCATGTAGTTTCATAAAGAAAACTGTATTGAAATTATTTATAGGATTTAAGTACCTCCCCAGGCCAAATTTGTAATCCCAGATGTAATGTTTAGGTTTTTTATAAACCTATGTTGCTTAATTACTTAGGTCCTTAGAGAAATCAAACCACAGCTCAGTAGAATTTAATTGACATCATAGAATGGTGTTACTTGATAGGTTTAAAGCATTATCAAACTCCAGATTTCTTTTATAGTATAGCATTCTGAATTCCTATTTTGGCTCTTCAGAGCAGTATCATAAATATACACAATATAAATTAATTGCTGCTTAGCAACACACATATCTCAGAAGATAGAGCTTGAAACAAGATCTAAAAGAACCATCCTCGACTTTTACTCTTGCTAATTTTAACAACAGTGAGACAAAATTTGGCTTTGCTTATGCTTCCGTAGAAAATCTTTAACATTAGAAGAAGCAGAAATTTGCCATTTAGAGGGCCCCTGGCCAACCATTTAAAGTTTGGGACTGTTGTTCTCTATCCAAGCTTGTCACTTCATCAGAGCTAAAGCATCTCTCTTAAATCTGCAAAACAGCTTTTTAGGCAGAGTGGGAACAGAACTTTTTGGCCTCTTCCCATGATTTCAGTCAGATTTGTCAAAGGAGACCTCAGCATGTGGGGCTGTCCCATTGGATAGGATTATCAAGTCTAACTGGGCTCAACGTGTGTTTGAGTTTCACCATCTCCACAGTCTGCCCCACTCAATGGAGAAGCGAATGACTCACTGGTTATGGTCTCCAGTCTTTGATATTAGAATTCACCCTTCCAACAGCTGTTAGCTTTTAGCGATGTTTCAGTCTCACGTAGTCCAAGACAAGTAGAGATGTTTACAGGGGCCACCTTTATCTTTTAAACACTGTAACCTACTTATATATTATCTAAGTTGATATTTTAAGCATTATTCGTACTAATAGTACTCCTTTTTAAAATATGGAATACTAAATTTTGTAACAAGGAAATAAAACAAATTGTTAGGTTGAAAAAAACAGGATGAAGAGTATAAATATTTCACAGATGATGGTTTCAAGGGTTCATTTAGGAAATCTGGTTGAAATCAACAACTAGTGATTTAAACAACAATGAAATAGTGTGTTGTCATGCTTCAAATCAATCACAAAGATAGCATGATGAAGATGAGAAGTTTAACGAAGACTACATGGGTGCTTATTTAGCCACACTTCCCTATAAATAAGAGTATTATGGAAATATATATTAATACATTGTGTTTTAAAGGCATTCAGGGGCCTTTTTCTAACTTTGAACTTCAGTAAAAGTACTTAAAAAGACATTCAGAAATTTAAAAATCATAATTTAGTATATTAATTATTACTGAAAGAACTGAAAGCTATGAAATTTTTGTAAAGTTATGGGGGAGATATGGGTAAACTATTGTTAGATGGGGGGGTCATTTTATTTCAATTTAAAATTATTATAAATGGAATAATTCTATGCTATTCTTAATGATAATAATAGAATCAAGGCAGCTAACACAATATAAAATGTATTATTAGCTCTACATGAAAATCCATCACTTATATAGTTTGTATATGGAATGCACCACAAAGGTTGTATGTGTAAAAGAATTGGTCTACAGTCTACAGCTAGTGGGAAATGGCACTTTTAAGGGATGGGTCTATAGAATGAAGTTCAGCATGTATTGAAGGGGACATTGAGACCTTTGCCTATCATATTACTTTCTCACTGTTCTACCTAGGTCAATATGAGCTACACAGCTTCCTTAGCCACAGGCTTCTGCCATGATCTACTGTGCTGTTACAAGAGAGCTAAAGAATAACCAAAATAAACATTTCCCTTTTTATTTTGAGTTTTTGGGGTACTTTGGCAATA
Organism: Perognathus longimembris pacificus; assembly: GCF_023159225.1. Classification (NCBI taxonomy): domain Eukaryota; kingdom Metazoa; phylum Chordata; class Mammalia; order Rodentia; family Heteromyidae; genus Perognathus; species Perognathus longimembris. The sequence continues at coordinate 26,417,901 of NC_063161.1, read as the reverse complement.
TGGCCTAAGAAAACAATCATACAGAGAAATTGGATCATGGCAAATTTTGTACATGATGGTTATTAGATTTAGATGCATTTCTAATTGCAGGATGAATTTTTAAAATTTGTGGAGAAGCAGACTAGGAATGCCCTTACCATGCTTTCAGTAGAGTTTGGTAGAAGTGTGGTAGAGTTCTACTGCGGGCACTGAAGACCAGAATGTATAACCAAATAGAAATAAGGACAGACTAGTCACCTACCAGAGTGGTTATGTAGGCCTCATCTAACAAGGTCATTGAGCAGATAACATTGCCTGTCATTTGGAGCTCACAACATACCTCTGGTTGCTCAGTTATAGAACACAAGGCTATAGGATTTAATGTTGACAGTACTGCCTTTCGATTTTACATTAATTTGATTCTATCTTATTTTACAATAAAAGTGTTTTCTCAAAATCATTGGACATTGGAAGACTGTAGCGTGTACTTTTGATTTACAGAGGAGATTACAGCTGGGTTTGCCATAAGTCTCAGAGGAAACTTTGGACTTGAACTTAGCAACACTGCTGTTATGGTTTATACTTTGAAGACTTTCAAGGTTGAACTCAGTTTATTTTTCATTGTGAAAAAGACATGGGCCTTTGGGGGTGGAGTGGAATGTTATATTTTGCATCTGGAATATCCCATGAAGACCCTGTTGTGTAAAGGCTTGGTTTTGAGCTTAGCACTGTTGGAAAAATATGGAAGCTTTAAGAGATATATCTGCAGAAGAAAGTTGGGACATATATTTGAAGGGGTCTTGATCCCTCTTGTCACTGTTGCTAGTCTACCCTGAGGAGATGTTTTACCACCAGAGGCTCTTTGCCCTCATATTCTGCCCCAAAGCAATGGGTCAATTGATCCTAGACTGAGATCATTGAAACCAGCAGCCAAAATAAATCTTCTCCTTTATTAAGTTAATTGTGCGAGGTATTTTGTTACAGTCATGTTACAGTGTTATGGGAGTAGATTGTTTCCAAAGAATCATTAGTATAAATCTGAGAAGTATGTTTCCACGTCAAATAGAGAGCTGTTCATTAATAGAACCGTTCAAGAACAGATCATATGGCTGATTCCCATAAACACTGCTACATAAGATTTAAACTAAAAAATGGAATTTCAAAAATACTATTGAAGATATCCTACAAAGTAGGAGAATTTAAAGTGTACCTTATATTTTCTGAAGGTTAAGTTTAGCTTCAGATGAAGGCTAAAATTTGTAATCATATGACTTCTTACTACACATTTCATATTTCAAAATTAAATTGCAAAGTCCACTAAGTGGCACCAGAGAAGACATTATGTTTGTCTTCTATAGTGAAATATGAAGAAAAAAAAGAGTGACAACAGTTAAAAGAACCTGTAGTCACCGCAGAGCACAATGAAACTATTTTTGCTTAAATAATACATCAATAAAGTGGTTAGGCGCTAGTATGGATGACTAAGTAAATAAGTTTAGATGACTTGGGAAGATGAGGCCTAGATGATTTAGGTTTAAAGCTAACCCAATCTTCTAACTCCATCTGTAGTTAGCCAGAAAGCATCAGGACAGCAGTAATGGCTCAGATCATAGAACAGCAGACAAGCAATCAAAAAGTCCAATGGGAGGTTCTATTACCACAAAACAGAACAAAAAACAAAAGATAGTATGCATTTTCCTCACTCTAATGAAAACAAGATAGAAAATAGTGTCCATCTTGTGTCCGAAGTATCATTGGTCAACATCAAAGGATGAAGATGTGTAAAAATGTAAGCACCAAACTATTTAGTAGTTCTCCTATTGCAGCATTTCAATTTGACATTATTCTTTTTTATATATTTTGATTGTTAAAAGAGAAATAAGGGCAAGGAATGTGGCTTAGTGGTAGAATGCTTGCCTAGCATAAATTAGGCTCTGGGATCAATTCTTTGTACCACATAAATAATAAATAAATAAAATGTATAAAATAAAGGGGAAAAATAACCATTAATTTTTTTAAAAAGAGAAATAAAATTATAAAGATATTCTCTGATGAAAACTTATTACTTTTTGATTTTTAGCAATAACTAAAACTCTTCAGAAACAACAGATATGGGTCTGAAATGAACAATAATTCAAGGTAAGAACTGAATAACTGATCAAAATATTTCTGGCTGTATTTTTAATTTTAAACCCTGAGATGTTTGTTTTTATAAAGAATTCTACATTATTGTAACAATTCATGAAGCTAAACAATTTGTACTCCAAACCAGAATGCTTAGCAACACAAGAACAAGAAAAACATAGTCAATGAATTAGCATTGGGCAGTTTTTGAGATTAATAAGAAAAGGAGTTTTCAGTACATAGTTTTAAAAGGTACATTGTGACTTTCATATTTAAAATCAATTCCTGTCAACGATTCTCATCACTTTAATAATTCATGCAAGAACCTAAAATAATAAGACCAATTAAAAGAATTCCATAATCACTAGTTCACATTAGTCAGTAGAACTGAATGAAATTAATTTCTTAATAGATATAAAACTGGTTAATATTCTATAAAGCTATAAAGCTGCAACAATTGGAGTTATCATTTCTATTAGACAGAAGTCTAAAATTGCATGTATAATGGTTAACAATCATCAGCACTCATTAGATATTCAATACTAAAGTCAAGCTCTGGTGCTTTCTCCTTTAAAATTAAATAAGTGTGGATGACTTAGTTCAAAAGATGTGAAAGGATGAAAGGTCATTCATCCATCTCATTTGAAATTTGAATCATTTTTCTTAACAAAGGAAAAGCAAGACAGGGAAATGCTAAAGAAAATGAACTGATTTTAGATTAGTAGCTTAATTTTGGATTCTTTGTCATTAAAATTCAACTGAGATATTGAGAAAGAACACGGTTATTTATTTCAGTTAGAGGTTCGCCATTTTTTTTTTACCAAATCCATATGTTGATTTTAGTAAGACATTAACTCAAATATAAAAAAATGCTCACATTAGGATAATATTTAGTTCAAACACTGAAAACAAAAGAAGGCTCAATTCTAACAAAAGGTTCAAGTCAGATAACTTTATTATTTTTAATGGAAAAACTTATTTTATCTTTAATATGGAAGTTTCTCTAGGCAACTATCCCTGACAGGAAAATTACTCAGAATCAACCTGGCATATCAGAATATGAAATTTGGCATCTATGAAGAAGTCTATGGCTTTAATTTGTGGCTCAGTATCAGGAAATACTCTCTTTTATATTCTCATTTTCATTCCAACAAAGGCCTATTTTGAATGATGACAATACCAGTTCAACTAGTGAGCTAGCCATCAAGAAATATGTGAATATGGGAAGTCCATGATTTTCAAAACATTCCACCATCTATTTGATTATGGTTGTTGAATTAGGTCATTATTTAAATGATTTTTTTTCCTGAATACAGTTTATGAAATATTTTCGGTATTTTATCCCAAGATTTTACCCTTTTATTCTTTTACCCACAGATATAAAAACATATTGTTGAAACCAAAAAGAAATTTGAGAATTCACACACATAGTAATCATCAATAAAAATTATTTTTGTGAAAGGAAAATCATATACTAATTATGAAAATACTAATAATACCACCTAGTTGCTGTAAACCTACACAAAAGCAATTTTAGTCTTTTCTTATTTTAGAGTTTCAATAACATATTATTTGTTCATTAAAATATGTGAATATGAACTTATATGTCCACTAGAAGAACAAAAAAATTTCAAGTATACTGTTGCCGAATATGTTTGAGAAATGCCTTTTAAACTATAATTTACGTTACATAGATTAAAACTAATATTAATAATGTTATTGAGCTTGGTTATTGTAAACACGCTTGACCCTTGCGAAAATCTTATGTCTTGAATTCTTTAGTTTTATAAAAATTTCCTTTCCAGATATGTGCTTAGTAGAAGGAAGATTACTTGACAAACATCGTAAATAATAAAATAGTGCTGAATAGCTTCCTTTTGCAAATCAAGTAATCAGAAAATTGTTTTTCTAAAAAGAGGAACATCTCAAATTGAAAAGAGCCATTGTTGATATTTTATTTAAGTATGCTCTTACTTCTTATCATCATATAAAAATATAATTTATTTCATGTATTTCCCTTGAATATTATTTATAAATCAATGTAAAACATTTTATTTTCTCTTAATAATATACCAAGGATGCTTTATAATTTTAATAATACTGCACTGGGCAGCCTTGTACAATAAACTTCGACCACCCACACATTAGTTATTTCTCATATTGGAAATACAATAATGACTTTTACAACCTTGAATCTGAGGAAATTCATCCTTTAACTTTCAATATGAAAGAATTCCAATGAAAAAAATTTAAGAGTATTGAATGAAATTAAAACATTTTAAATTGTCTTATAGTAGTTTCCTAATCACAAAGTGTTAATGTCAGAAATAAGTTTATTCCACTTACCTATAATTACAAATCTGTTGACATATTTCTTGCAACGGAGGTATTTCTAGATGTTTATCTGTAGATACTGAAATTGCATTAATACGAAGTTCATTTCATGAATCATCAATTGTATGAAAGGTCATGTAATATATTTCAACTAAAATTATTAACATTCTAAATACTTATACATTTGCATTGTTCCCTATCCATTCATATAACCAAATATTAAATACAAATTTTATATTATAGTAAGGTTTCATGTTCTACCTCTTCACTTACTAACTTCCAGGCTAGACTCTCCTAAGGTCATCAGAAAAGCAGGCTACATATTTTATTCCTTTTGTCATTCAACTCAACATATTTTTCTGAAATACAATTTCATTATTACCTTGTTTGTCCTCTTTGTAGTACCTAATGGCACTATTTTTGAAGTTAAAACAAGTTAATAATACATGTAAAACACTTAGAACTGAACTTAATGTGCTATAGTCACTCAAAGGTACTAAGTGCTATTATTGATTATAGCTATTATTAATATTAAGAATGTAACACATTATTTGTAGCATATCATATGAATACCTGCTTTACAATATTTATGGGATTGAACTTGATCTCATGGTCCAGTCCTCTCAATGTAACTACTGAAATGATTATCTAAAATCAGAAAAGTAATTTTTGTTTGATTTAATCATGTACATTCACTTTGTCTCTTTGTTTTTCTCTGTGTGTCTCTCTCTTCTTCTGTCTCTCCGTGTGTGTGTGTGTGTGTGTGTGTGTGAATGAAAGCACATATGTATTTATTTATTTGTGTTACTACCCATCTCTGCCTTATTTTTGCCTTTCTATTGTAGACTAAATAATTTTCCTTGGACTCAATTTCCAACTTTGTTCTCAGAAGTTTATGAACAACACATTTCAGCCAACAGGTTGCATACTCTGGAAACTCTATGGGGAAGAAAATGGGTAACTCTGAAATTGTTGTAGCTAGAACATTTTTTTCATTTATTCATTAAATATGAAACATGAGTTACAGATTGTCAAACTTAAATTGCTGATATATTTAAATTATTTTTTAAATTTCAGTGTGTATTTAGCTTGTGACACCAAACTGATATATTTATTTTGTCTTACTTTTATAGGGATATTATTATAATATTTTGAAGAACTACTAATTTATTAAGTGCCTACATTGCCACAAACTATGAATCATAGACATTTTGTCATACTATACCCTTCTACAGGTCAAAATTGAGAGTTAGCTAATGAACTGCCAAAATCACCACCAAGTTAAAGATACAATTAGCTAATAGGGAGAAAGTCAAAGATGGCATAATCTAATAAGAACATGCACTTGGTCTGGGAATGTGGCTTAGTGTTAGAGTGCTTGCCTAGCATACATGAAGCCCTTGGTTCAATTCCTCAGTACCACATAAACAGAAAAAGCCAGAAGTGGTACTGTGGCTCAAGTGGTAGAGTGCTAGCCTTGAGCAAAAGTAGCTCAGCCCCTGAATTCAAGCCCCAGGACTGCAAAAAAAAAAAATGTACTCATAAACTGACCTATGAAATGATATCCTCACCTTAATGATAACACACACACACACACACACACACACACACACACACACACACACACACACACACACACACATGCTGGTCCTGGGGATTGACATCTCGACCTAGATGCAGTCCCTGAATTTATTTTACTGAAGGCTAGTGTTCGTTCTACCACATGAGCCACAGTGACACTTCTGACTTTTCCTGAGTAGTTTATTGGAGATAACAATTTCAGAAGCCTAGGATGACTTTGAACTGAGATCTTCAGATCTCAGCTTCCTGGGTAGAGCTATGTTTACAAACACGATCCACTGGCACCCAGCTGAAACTATATTACCCAAAGCCTAGGAATTGGCTGAATTATACTAAGATAATTGGGAATGGAATAAGGTAATAAAAGGAAAAATAATAAGATATGATTGAATCTAATCTATTACGATAAATGTTTTATTTCTTAAGATATAAAATATCATTGTGTGAAAATGTAATCTATAAATTTCAAACTTACTTTAAGACAAATGTGAGGAAAAGAATTAAATACAACACTAAGCTGTGATAATAATATAGATTATTTCTTTTAGTATTAACAGTTCAGTCTCAAAGACTGCAAATATTAGTTATCATCATGTGTAATTTATAATAGGTATCTCTCATATGGAAAAGAAGTTGTCTGCAAAATCATGTATATAGCTGCATGGAAAGCACATTGTCGACTGAGTTTTGTTTTATGAAGCAATACAGCTAGAATAAAAACTTATAAAACATCATCAATAATATTAATCTTTCTTTAAGTATCTGAGATACAATAGTCTATGTAATAGAAGTTAAAACCAATATTTTAAACAATAAATTTAAAAACCAGTAAAACATCTTGATAACAAATATCAATATATCGCTGGATCTAAAAAGCAGGTTTTTAAGCTCTTAATTCATCCAACGATATTCCCATACCCTCAATTTGGCTTGCCAACAAAAAGCAAAAATATCACAAATAAATCTAATATTGCCCCCATATTCTCTATTGGCATTATATGAACCTCTAGTCTGTTATATAAATTAATCTTTCTGAAACAAAAATCAAGAAGAAGCACCTAATTTGTGTCAGAAACATTGAAAACATTCTGTCTCCTCCATAGCTTTTTCTTTATTCTCTCCTCACATTCATTTTGTCCTCCTACTACAACAAATTGCAACATACTTGATCATTTAAAACTACAAACCTTTACTATATTACAGCTATATAGGCAATGAGTCCAACACAGATGTTCTTAGAGTAAATTTATAGTGTTAGTACAGCTGAATGTCATTCTAGATTTTAGGAGTGATTCCATTTTCTTGAATTTCCTAGCTTTACCTTTACACCAGCAGCATGCACATTTTTCTCATAGATAGAATCAAAAAAAGAGAAAAAGAAAGAAAGAGAGAGAGAGAAGGAACAAAAAAAAGAAAATAAGACATGACTGTAGAAGAAAAACTATAAAGGAAGACTAAAGGGATCAGCTGGAAAAATTGGGGATGGAGGAAGTAATTGTGAGTGGTGTTCAAAATGCATTATCTACACACATAAAAATGTCCCCATGAAATTCATTATTTTGCACAACTAATGAAAAAATGAATATAAAACTACAGTCATTAATTGATATTTTCAACACAAAGAGTAATATCAATGTCATAAAAGGTACAATTAAAAAATGACCAGAAGGGGCTGGGGATATGGCCTAGTGGCAAGAGTGCCTGCCTCATATACATGAGGCCCTGGGTTCGATTCCCCAGCACCACATATACAGAAAATGTCCAGAAGTGGCGCTGTGGCTCAAGTGACAGAGTGCTAGCCTTGAGCAAAAAGAAGCCAGGGACAGTGCTCAGGCCCTGAGTCCAAGCCCCAGGACTGGCAAAAAAAAAAAAAAAAAAAAAAAAAAAAAAATGACCAGAAGTAGATAAACAACCATACAAGGAAAAAACATGTGAAGAAAAAATTTGCAATAAATAAACAAATTAATAAATTCAACTATAATAATGTAAACAACAGGATTACACCACATTTTCTTGATATCAATGTCCATATATAAATCTCTTCCATTTAGACATAGATAAAAACATGTACTTTATTTCTATTCATTTAAATATGATGGAAAAGGAGATTTTTAAATATAAATAAGGTTCTTTTAAAATATTTTTTCTTTATTGAAAAAGTGTGGTGATATAGAGGGGTTACAGATTCCTATGAAAGGCAGTGATTTCATTTCTTATCCAACTTGTTATCTCCTCCCTCCTTCTCCCCGCCCCACCCTGCCCGTCCCCATCCCCCTTCCCATCTCCCTGCTAAGAGTGGTGCAGTTGGTTTACTCCAAATGGTAAGTGTTGTTTTTTGAATGGTTTGTCTTTTTGTTCTTTGTCTCTCGATTTTGGAATTCCCTCTTCCTTCCCCAGTTCTAATACCCATATAAACAGTATCGGGGTACTCAGATAAGATACAGTGGTAGTGGTGGTACAACCACAGGAAAGGAATACAGTAGAAACAAAACTAAACAAACCAATCAAACAAACAAACAGACAAGGAAAAGGAGAAACAAAAAGTATGAGTTCACATTTCATGGCTGACGTTGAGTTAAGAATGATTATCATGGCTGGACCTGACTTAATTAGACTTGATTATGAGGTTCTGAGCCTTCTCTGAAGTTAGATTGATTTCTTCCATGGTTGACTGTAAACTGGCAAACTCTCATGACCTGTACAGCCTGATAAAATTGATTCTGACAAGAGTAAAGGCACATGAAAACAAATCCCTTCTTAGTCAAGGCTCCAGTCAACACTGTGGTTTCAGCCTTGTGAGGCTCCAGCAAAGAACCTATTTATGACATGCCAGCACATCTGACCTACAGAATCTGTGAGAAAATGCTTAAGCTGCAAAACCTGTACTAACTTGTCATGATGCAATAGAAAATGCATGTTGCTAAAAATGTAGGTAAAAAAAATAAAGAAAATTGAACCTGGACTTGGAAAATTGAATAGGACTTGTCTGTATTATGATGGTTCTCCAGCGTGATTGAAGTACTTCACAGAAAAAGAAGGTCTCTGATTCATCATGAATGCAAATCAGCCTTGGTACCTAACTTTTAATGCAAACAATGAGGTAGAAGGGAGGCTAAATATCTCTTAAAATTTTGAGATCTCTCCTGAAATTCTTGCCCATGGAATTCAGCCATCCTACTGTGTGGAAGCCGAAGAGTCCTTGGAAAAGACACACGTGTGCTAGCCACTATCCCCAATGAAATCTTAGCCATCAACCACCGTCAACTTACCAGACATCTTACTGAGTGAGCTTTGGCTGATTTCAGCCCACAGCTTTTAAGTAAGCTCACATAGAGTTCTACCCACAGCATACATTCCTCAGCAAACATGGTCATGATTTTAAGCCACCAAGTTTTGGGATGGTTCTTTTTGCATAGCTGAAGATAACAGAATGTCTTTGTACTCATTTGACTGGCAAAAGTTTTACAGAATGGTAATTCCTATGGTTAGCTGGCATGTTGAGGAAAAAGTCACTAAGGTGCGAAAAATAGAATTGTTAAGAGGAAAAAAAAAGTTATGTGGTGTGATCACATTGGTTAAAGGAAAAAATACATCTGCAACAAAATTCTACTTCCCAAACAACCAGTAGTTACCTTCACAGCTGGGGTGGGGAATAAAATCTGAAGTCTCCAGGAACTAGACACTTGGCTTGCACCCAAACTAATATAAAGATCAGACAGTGAAAATCTTCCTTCGCTGGCACAAGCCAGAGTATGTGCTTACTTTACTACAAAGACGGCAGTAGTAAATCCGATCCCTTTCTGGAACATTTGCACCCCATGTGTGTATTCAGCAAGCTATTCTAGCCCCGGCCAAAACTTCTGTGGATGATAATGACAGATGGGTTCTTCAACATTCTCTTCCTGAGTTCTAGTTTAAAAGTTTTCCTAAGTGTGTGTGTGTGTGTGTGTCTATGTGTGTGTGTGTGTCTGTGAGTGTGTGTTGGTGTGGTGTATCACATTATATTTAGACTGAGTCTGGACCATGCTATTGCTGTGAAAAGGTTTCACTTATCTTGACCTTTACTCATTCAACCATTGCTGGTGATTGTTTAATATAATGTATTCACTAGTGAAGGGAACAAAAACAAGCACAAGGAGAAACCAGAACAAGAAAGAGAAAGCATTCAAATAATTTTAATATACATTGATAGAAAGCATAAGTTATCTCATTTGAATAAGTTCATGATGTCATGGCGTACAATAAATCACATCTATACAAACTGGTTTGGAAAAATTTCTACATAGAATACCAAAAAAAAAAAATTAAAGCCCCACATAAGCCAAGTACTGGTGGTTCACACCTGTAATCCTACCTACTCAGGAGGCTGAGATCTGAGGATGAAGGTTTGTAGCCAGCTCACGCAAAGAAGTTGCCATGATATTCTTATCTCCAATTAACCACTCAAAAACTGGTTGTGGCACTGTGGCCAATGTGTCAGAGTGCTAGCCTTGAGCACAAAGAGGTTCAGAGACAGAGTGTAAGCCCTGAGTTCAAGCCCCACATCTGACATCCCCCCCCAAAGTCCTATATATATGCAGAGGATTATATTACATATATATATATATATATATATATATATATATACGTCAATGACAATTCCAAAGGATCTCAAAAATTTATTCATATAGACATTATATATATTAAAGAAAAATTAAAGTTTACTACATTTTAACAATAATGAGAGTCAGATTGTGCAGAGTGATACATACCTGTTATCCAGCTACTTGGGAGACAGCAATCCAGAGGATGTCATTCATGGCCAACTCAGGCAAAAAGCTCAACTCTTTGGCACACACTGATGGGCCCATATAAAATAGAAAGTTATAGGCAGCAGAACCTTAATCTGAGGCTGGCCTTAGACCACAGTTTGAGATATTACTTGAATAAACAGCAAAAGCAAAAGCAACAGAGCTGTTTTATATAATAGAAATCTTGTGTAGTAAGTGTGAAGGCCTCAGTTCAAGCATTAGCACTGGAAAGAAGAAAATATATAAGAGAATCAATATTAACTGAGATGTTATTAATTGTTTTAGTAACCCAGATTCAGATATAAGTCACAGACTTTCCTACCCTGGCTGGCTTTCAACTAAAATCCTTATATCTCAACCTTTTGAATAGGTAAGATTAGGCATAAGCCACCACAAAATAATTTTCTTTTTTTTTTAACAAATAGAAAGTAGGGGACTGGGAACGTGACTTAGTGGTAGAGTGCTTGCCTAGCCTGCGTGAAGCCCTAGGTTCAATTCCTCAGCACCACATAAACAGAAAAAAAAAAAAAGTGCTAGAAGTGGTGCTGTGGCTCAAGTGGTATAATGCTAGCTTTGAGCAAAGAGGCCAGGGACAGTGCTCAGGCTCTGAGTCAAAGCCCCAGGACTGGCAAAAAAATAAAATTAAATAACAAAATAAAATAAATGGAAAACAGAATAGAAGGTTAATTCTTAACCTTTTATTTGCCCTGGGTGTGGTAATCTTTGCCAATCCTATTACTCAGGCATCTTGTCTATGATACAAGAACTAGAATAGTGTCTGATTTATGCAGTTGCTAGAGGGGAATGTAACAGTGGAGACAAATACTGACAGGTAAATATAACATGTACATAGAAATTTGGCATCTTTATACAGCTATGAGAAAATAATGTTAAAAGAAAAAGTCAATACCCATTTTCAACATCTTAGCTTTGAATGTGAAGCAGATAATTAACAAGAATAAATGAGAAATAGTTTTACAAACATACAATCTGATATTACATGATATAGAAGACATTACTAGCACCCTCCTTTCTTTAGTGCAATAAGCTAATTTCTAATTAGATGAATTTCTTTTTATTATAAAGACTCAATTTCCTTACTGAAGTTTTAGAGGGAAGCAGACTAAATTCTAGACAACTAAACATACAACTGGTATAACATCAATATATTTAAATGCAGGAAAAAGGCCTTTCTTTCCCTTGAACAATGATCACTCTTTCTGAATGGAGGTGGAGATACTTGTTGATGTTAGTCATCTTACTCTATTTATTGAGAATGGTGGAGGAATTTGACCCACAGGAAGCCTGGGTTGTTGAGGATTTATCTTCAATATTACAAGGTAATTCATTTATTTCTAAAATCACTGGTGCATCATGGCATAGTCAAGCCTGGGGTTCTAAGGAATTATCAGAGAGAGGGATATAAAATTTAGAATTATTTGCTTACACATGGAATTGAAATGGCAAAACTGGCTAGGATCGCCTAGGAAGGCAATAGAGGCAGAGAAACGATCTAAAAAATGTATGGAAAAGTGAAGTAGTGTAGACATAAATGAAATATTAGTTAAGGAAAGAATAAATATTAAAATTAAATTCCATAAGCATAGCTAACTTTTCCCTCTCTAAAAGTCACTAATGGAAAGCTCCAAATGCACGAGGAGAAGAAGGAGAGGCACGGGACTTTATTTCATTCTGCTTCATAGCAAATGCATTTATTCTTATAAAACACTGCTAAGAATGTCTTACTTTTGTGGTTGTTACAGATTTTCCTGTCTTACATAAACAATTTCACTCACATTTTCACCAATATTCTCATTCTGGCTGTTAGGTCTTATGTTGTGATTATTTACCAGTGTGAATACTTCTGTCTGTTATGGTTTACAGGACAAACAACATTCATGGAATTTATCTAGACAGAATACATAATATCCTATTGTGACTAGAGGTATAGGATAGAGACTTGATTCAGGGGATTCTGCATTTCAAGTATGGCCCTCTTCTCCAGCATGCCAATTAAAAGGATGAGCAGTGGTAAAGGTAGAGAAAGAAGATTTATGAAGTGACAAGGCACAATGTGGAAAAAAGAAAATCAGTTCATCTTTGGGATACTGTCATGAGGATTAGGTTTAACTAAAGAAAGAATTGGCACAGGAAGTAAGAAGTATGCATAATTAAGCAGTCCCGGGCAATGTGCAGCGTGATGGATCGTATCTCATTGCTAATTCCGCAAAGGGTTCTGAGAAGTTAGAGAAGTTGTTATTACTTGTCATCACTGGAGGGGAAAAATCTGTTTCCATGAAATGATCATTCCTCCTCCAGGGTAAAACCTCATCATTAGAGGTAATTGTTATGACTCAGGGTGGCCTGTCCTGCATGATACTATGATGTTCCCTGGGGGTTCATTTCAGTCCCTTGCCATAAAGATGTTCATCAATCCTGCAGTTCCTGAATCTCAGGTGACCACAGGAAAGACACTGAAGCAAAAGAGACAGATGTTAAATGCAGGCAAGGATGGTAAGTTTTTCTCTTGCCTCTAGTTAACTTGTGGGTCCAAGTGAGGAGTTAGTACTTTTCAACAAATACAGTCACAATCTGGTCACAACTATTTTTTGCAGCCATAGGTTAAGATCTATCACAATCTTATACTCACTGTGAATTTTCTTCATCTCAGATAAAAACATGTTAGCATAAATTAATTGTACAGATATGTTCCACAACAGTCATATAATAAATACACCTTGATCAAATTCACCCTGTCTATATTGTTCTTTCTCTTTTTTCCCCAATTTTACTTTCTTTAGGTAGTTGTACAATGGAATCGCCATTCAACAGAGCAGCTGATGGAGTGCCTCTTGGTCAATGTCACTCTTTTTAATCAGAATATGCCTATAAATCTATAACCGAGTAACACCTAAGTGGATACAAATGAATTAACTGAAGTATAATAGAATCTATGGAGAACACAAATAGTATAATTCTTCGGAATGGCTAAGTGAAAGTCCAACAAAATAATTATTGTTCTTTCTTAATGACCCTTTCTCCTTTTTCTTTTTAAATTTTAGTGGGTTCCATTATGCCATGCTCATGTATAATGTAGTATATTTCTATAATGTTCACTCTGTTACTCTCTTGCTTACTCCTTCCCCTGCCCACTTGTTCCTGACTTCAAAATCAATCTCCCATTTACAATCATATTGGGGTTTTTGAGGTCTAGATTCCACATGTGAAAGAAAATGTGACATTTGTCTTTCTGAGCTTAAAGAAGATGCTGGAGATAGGATAATTGATCAAATATCATGATTGTACAATACTAATTTCCCTTTCTCTACATAGTGCTTCAGGGAAGTAATAGAAGCCATAAATTAAAACTGCCCCTGGAAATTTCCTCCAAGTGCCACTAGGTATTTCTCATTTCCATTCTCAAAATGTTCATGCTCTTACTTTCAAAATTATTGAACAAATAAAATTCCAGGAATTTACTTTGGGGGAATTCCTAGATAGAGATAGGAAAACACCCTTTAAATTTCCAAAGTATTGATAAGTCAGTAGGTCATGGTTTGCATTTATTTTAAGACAGAAATTCAGAGTAGCACAAGATAGACATCATTCAAAAGCTTTTTTCTTGTTGGTGTTTTAATAGTTCAGTACCTGGTATTGTTATTATTTAGGGATAACTCACCAGTGTTTAATTTTTCATAAAGACTTTAGTGCTATTGTATTCTATTTGATAGTATAATTTCTAATCTATCTAATTGTCCAAATTCCAAGAAAATGTCTCTTAGCAATTAATTGTCTCTACCATATGGTCTTATTCTCCCTAGTGTATGCTGTCTAGTCTAAGAACTCCCAAAGGGAGGAAATAGTGTTAATAACAAATGATCATAGAACTTGAGACTCAAAGTAGAATCAGTTGGGGTGATGCCCTTGCAACCATACACATGACACTCTCTGCTTAGCATGCTGTTCTTCTCTTCTTGCATCCTTTTTTCTATTTGTTACCTCCAAGTCATGGATGGGTGTTACAATGACATGTTTATTTGTATTTATTTTATGTCACTACTCTTGATACTGATCGCAGTGGATTGTATTTGAGGTAAGCAATCAACCTTAGTATATGACTTGTCACACAGAGATATTTCCGTGTTTGACAGAGGAAATCAGCAAATGTTGTTTTACCTTACATTTGGCAAGCACGTTGCAAAACTCAACAGGGTCAGTGATGGAGAGAATCTTTTAAACGATCACTAGCAAAGTCGGGAAGGTGGTGATGATTGCAATAATGAAAACATTTCATAAGAATAATCTTTCATTTACAAAGATGAAATGAAAGCCAAACAAAACCAACAGCAGGAAATGGTACATGGGCTAGGGATATAGAAGGGGCAAGGAGAAGAAAAATGAAGTGGAGATGTGGGGACTAATAAGATGCATTATATACATTTGAATACAACATACATAAAGAAAAGAAGACAGAATTATCAACAAATTAAATGAAGAAAAAGAATGCATTATATATACCACAAAATTAAGAAAAGCAAGAAGACACATGAGAATGTTGAAAGGAGTGACACTGATCAAGATACACTGTATTCATAAGCTTCTTTGTTATAAGGCACCTACTTTGCACAAATACTTAAGCTTATAGAAAAAGAAAAGAGAAAGAATGAATTCTACCACTTCCATGAAAATAGATACAATATTGTTCTTCATTCCACAGTAAGGAAGAGTTTAACTTCACTAAAGAGGACAAAACTTCCTAATAAAAGGAAAAGAATGGACTAAAGAAGTTTCTTTTACCCCTGGATCCTGGAGCATTTTAGAAACTAGTAAACTGAACCATGAAGAGATTGCTGAGCCTCTTTTTCCATACAGTCAGTTCAACTTCTCCATAGGGCGTATAAAGGGAAATGTTCTTTCAGGATTATAACAAAGGTATTATGCTGCACAGCCTTAAAGACATGAACTTCTGAGTTTTGTGTGGGCAAATATCATCTATATGGAATCTTTTTAAAATAAGGTATAAATAAACAATCTCATAAATTTCCACTTCTCAGATTATTTTATTATAGCACTCCAATTGAAGAAAACAGGTGACCACAGGAAATTTCACGCTTCATTTTTTACTTTAAAGTCATAACTGAAAACATCAACTGCCAAAGTGTGCTGATTTTATTTCTCTAAAGATCAAAGGATATATATTTTAAGTAAGCAGTGTGAACACATTCATCTTGGTACATTTATCAAGCATGGTAATGATAAAGCTACGCCTGCTTTAGTTCTCAGCAAATGAACAAATCAGTTACTATAGCATCATATTCTAATGCCCTCAAAAGCAAAGTAAAATACTGACAAAAATTCTAACTGTAAACAGAATTGACACTATGACCTAGAAGTGTAAAAGTTCATATCTGTAGTACATTTAGAAGAATGATTTTTTTTAGTTTGAACTTAGAAACAAATTTTGACCTTTGCCTTTCAGATAGATTTTTAGCTCAAGCACATTGTATTCACCAACTCCTTTTGTTTTTTGCCTCAGTCAACTTTGGCTTATGTTTCCACTCATCCTTTTTGCTACTTTCTGCTTAAACAATTATTCTCCATTCACTATTCCTCAACCTTTTTTATCCCTGTTGTTTAAAGGCAGAGCATGCAATGTTTCCTTTACTACCTCTTGCAAAAATACTACTCATTCATTGGCACTAAATTCATCCAATATCACTGGGTTCACCAAATGTGCAAGGAAAACTGAAGCTCCACAATGGCAGTTGTTAAAATTTTTCTGAGTTTCTTCTTGTAAGGTTATTGCTGCTTATTAGTTAAGGAGTAAAGAGAAACTTAGAATTACAGCCTCTAATAAAATGTTATATGTATAAACATAGTATTTCCTCCATGGGAATGTAAGACAAAGAAAGACAATAGCTTGGCAGTTGTACAGTGATGGGAAAATACAATGCCAGGGAAGAAATTATTCTTGGAAAAATTATCAACTCTCCCTCTCTTGAAGTTCCTAGACCTAACCTTACATTTATAAGAAATGGAAGATAAATGCACAGTAGACAACATAATAGATAGAAAATTCCAGAATATTATTGCTATGAAGAAACAATAATATTGATATAGAAAAGATAAAGTGAAAGGGAGGAAAACACTTCAGAGGTAGGATTTGCAACCATTAAAGGAAAAGAAATTATTAGACAATTGGAAAATTGTAAGCCCTAGCTAAGTATGAAATTATTTTCAGGATTTATTGTTCATTTGGAGACAATAGGGGTGATTTTTCAAGTAGTGTTTCTATTTATTATAAAATCTGTGTGAGTTAAATGAATGGGGTGAATAGGATTTGGTGTGGAAATAATATGAGTACAGAGAAAACAAGAATATGAGAGTGAGTACAGAGAAAACAAGTTTGGCCACTGACTGGCAATGGCTAGACATGGCCAAAGGACAAATCATGAACCATTCTGTCTTGTATATGTTTGATATGTTCTCCAGTAAAACTGATACCTCCATAACTATAATCCATTTGCACATTGCCTATGTAATAACAATTAAACAATAAAATAATAATAATAATAATAAGCTGGTACCTTTTAAAATGTTTTACATTTAGAATTCTGGCTACTTTAGCCCTAGAATAGCTAACTAACTCATTTGTGCCTGGGCCCCGTAGGCCTTTTGTCTGTTACTCAATACTTTTTTTCTATTATATGTTACTATTTTTGCCTGGGTCTTTCCCATTGTTCTACCCTATGCACTAATTCTAAGACTTACTTAAAGTTGATTAACTCTCAACTTCTGTAACTAAGTGATGCTGTCTTGCTTTTGCAGATCACTTTGTTGGCACAATCATTTTCTCTATGACTATCACTTCATACACAAGACATGTATATTATTTAATTTGAAGGATAAGGCATTTCACATAAAACTGGAAGGAAGAAACTTCTCTTGGAATTGAAATTCCAAACAAATACCACCGGATGTGAGCGATTTCAATATTTTAGTGATTTTTTCAGTGAAGCAATTTTACATTTCAATTACATATTTTATAACCTCATTTAGAAAGAAGGATGTGTGCCATTCATTGTAAAAAGTCCCTTGAAGTCATTAAAGGGGATTTTCTCTGAGTTAGAATTGTATATTCTAATCTTATTCTCTGTGAAGGGTCATGAATCATCCACTTAAATCACTTTGACAGAAAATCAATCCCTGCTTTCTTCGCTCAAAGCAGACCATTCAAAAATTCTTAGTTAATATTAGAGTCACAAATAAAGAGAAGGACTAACTAGATTACTACATTTATTTTGTTA
This sequence comes from Perognathus longimembris pacificus, assembly GCF_023159225.1. NCBI lineage: Eukaryota > Metazoa > Chordata > Mammalia > Rodentia > Heteromyidae > Perognathus > Perognathus longimembris. The sequence goes on along the minus strand of NC_063161.1, from coordinate 26,399,786 downwards.
GAGTTTCTATTTAAATGAGAGTAGGAAATTCTACATATGGGGCAATCTTTGAGACAATAATAAAACTTTGTCATAATCCAATGTACTTAGTTGGGTATAATGAAGTTATATGTCTATCAACCATGTCCAGGCTAACTTCCACAAAGGCCCATGCCCCTGCTTTCATCAGCTTCCTCACTTTCAGTGACAGGAGGAATTGGAAAGCTATACTATTCCAAGGCTAACTGGCGGTATTAGACATAGATGCTAAGTTTCTATGTAGAATGGGTCATAACCACATGACCCCGAGGGACTCAGAGTGGACTGTAGTCTCACAGTTGCTGTCTCATGCATGTGTATTCACCCAGCTAACCTATGTGGCCCACTCTGTCCATGCTATTTAGAATAAGAAGGGGATGTTACATTTTATGCCATACAATAGTATATGAAAACGTTGTTTCATGTGGCTAAAACAAGTGCTTCTGTTATACAGAATCCCTATCCTCTCTTTTATGACACATCATTTAAGGGGCATGGATTCTTTGGCTCATTGCTCTTGTTCACTAATGGAAAATACAGTGAAAACTATGTAATGGAAAGAACAATCCAATGAGAGCAGGTTAAACTGTGCAGAATTTTAAACTTGAAATATCAGCTACAGACTAAGTATCCAAAGTACGTTTCATCTCTGAAAATGAGAATGTCCTCATTTAGAATAGCACTGACTTAAAAAAATCGTAAATTTAGAAGCTTTGGTCCTTGTATTATTTTTAAGAGAAAAGATTATTTTAATCTGATTTGAAGATGGCATCCAGCTGGCTCTAAAGCCAGGACCCAGAAATTAAAAGGATCTAGTGTTTTGGACACGCAAGCAATTTTAAAATGAATGTGCACCTTCAAGGAATCATAGTTTGTGTTTAACTTGCATGTACAAATTCCGGGGGGAAGTTGAGAAATTAATAAGCACATTATTAAGATTTTTAGTTAGACAAAATGTGCATGTAAATGACATTAACATTGAAAATAAAATTGGTAGAAAACTTTATTTCAGAGAAACTAAATCCCAAGACATAATTTTATATGTGTGTAATATAATATATAATACTTACTATAATATATATACTTAATATATAATATATACTTTTTGTATATATACTTTATATATGTATAATAGAACATATATTGTACATATATGTAGCATGGTTTCTTATTCCTTCAAAATCACAGAATCAACCCCCCTTTCCATGATTTTTCTTGTTTTCTCACTTTAACAAATATGAATCCATATATCAGTTACATTATTATACATGGAATAGAAAGCTACTGAGGATTCAGGATAAACTGAGAGGTAGTAAGCCAGATAATACAATACTTAGATTATAAAAAAACAAGTAGATAAGGATCATAAATAGGGACTGGGGATATGGCCTACTGGCAAGAGTGTTTGCCTCATATACATGAAGCCCTGGGTTCAATTCCCCAGCACCACGTACACAGAAAACGGCCAGAAGTGGCACTGTGGCTCGTGACAGAGTTCTAGCCTTGAGCAAAAAGAAGCCAGGGACAGTGCTCAGGCCCTGAGTCCAAGGACCAGGACTTCCAAAAAAAAAAAAAAAAAAAAAAAAAGGATCATGAATATAGAACAAGAAGTCTTCCCAACACTATCTGTAAGTAGGTACACTGAAATAGATTCTTTTCAACTATACTTGAGAATTTTCTACTATTTCTGATTCACTTTGGAAATTAAATACAATGAAACCACAGACTTGGGCCCCAGGGCCAAACTCTAGAGGTTCCATATGTCAGATCCAGCTACTTCTCCTGATATATATCTACCTAAGTAAGAGTTTAAAAAAAAAAAAAAGGAGGGGGGCTGGGGATATAGCCTAGTGGCAAGAGTGCCTGCCTCGGATACACGAGGCCCTAGGTTCGATTCCCCAGCACCACATATACAGAAAACGGCCAGAAGCGGCGCTGTGGCTCAAGTGGCAGAGTGCTAGCCTTGAGCATGAAGAAGCCAGGGACAGTGGTCAGGCCCTGAGTCCAAGGCCCAGAACTGGCCAAAAAAAAAAAAAAAAAAAAATGGAGGGGAGCAGAGAAAAGGGTCTTTTATTGCATTAGCAGCCATCAGAAGACTCAAGATTGGTCCAGACCTATGGTTAAAAATTTAATGTAAGGGGCTGGGGATATGGCCTAGTGGCAAGAGTGCTTGCCTTGTATACATGAGGCCCTGGGTTCAATTCCCCAGCACCACATATACAGAAAACGGCCAGAAGCGGCGCTGTGGCTCAAGTGGCAGAGTGCTAGCCTTGAGCAAAAAGAAGCCAGGGACAGTGCTCAGGCCCTGAGTTCAAGCCCCAGGACTGGCCAAAAAAAAAAATTTAATGTTAGGAATAAGAAGTATGAAGAGATAAACAATATAGCCCAGTAGATCATTACTTCAGTCTTTGTTTGTGGATTTGTTGTAATTATTGTTTCTTTCACATAAGGGGTGATATCTTATCAGGATAGGCAAATTATAATACCTGGTTAGGCTATGACATTTCTCTTCTGAAGGGCAGTTTTATTGCTTCAATTCAATTAATATTATATAGTTCACTTTATTATTTTATCATCTTTATGAAACCATCATGAAATCAATCTTAGAATGTGTATAATATACTAAATGCTTACTACTAAATATCTGAATTTGAACATAATAAGTGCCACTGTTATACTTAATGCAAGAAAGAAAATTATCAATAAGTTACAAATTATACATCCTGTCATTTACCCACTGCCATTCATAGGACTTCATTATATTTGTTGTAATTAAAGAAAAATCTTAGGACACTACAAAAAGGAACAAAGATGGGAAGTCTAGTAGTCAGAGAATACATTATTATAATCACAGGGAGTACAAAATTGGCACTCTAATTCTTTCACTTATATTGTCAACAGTAAGAACTTTTAAGATTACCTAAGAGATAAAAGGAATAATTCAAGACCCTATTCAAAGATGCACTATGTCAGTGTCAATTTTACTAATTTAGCAAGAATTCTATTTAATCAACAAATAATTTGTGAACAATTCCTTAAAATGAACCAATTTAGTTCTTAAGAATTGCCTGAATGCTTTGGTATATCAAACTTTTTAAAGGCAAGAAATTTGAACAGTAGTTTGACAAAGTATGCTATACTCATGTTTGAATTAAATAATTTATGATGGTTGTTTCTTAAGACGAGTCTAGTTTTCAGGAATTTTAATATATTATAATGCATCTACTTCCTTGTTGAAAGAAAAGTAAAAGCTGTTTTGTCATTTAAGTGTAAAACATAATAGCTACACTACCAGGAAACTGTGGTACAAAACTAATTTGATAGTAAGTCAAGAAAAGAAAAAAAAGTGTAGAGCTATAAGTAGTCACATGATGAAAATAATAGTTTTTAAATTTTTTTCTTTTTTGTTTTTACTCATTTGGCACTATGGGGTTTGAACTCAGAGCTTCACCCTTGCTAAGCTGGTCTGCGTCATGTCCAGAGCTGAATTGTGATTTAGGTATAGGAAAAACTTTCACTTCCTCCAGGCCTGATCGTTGATCTGTAAGTCACTTGCTTCAGGCTTCAATCCATTGCTGAGGTCACCAAAGTGTGTCCTTTTTCTCAAGGAGAAAGAGACTGCTGGACTTTTCTGGCTGAGCAGTCCTGGAACTGTGATCCTCCAAATCTCAGCTTTCCACATAGGTTGGGAAAGGGATACACCTAGCTACAAAAAGTCTTGATTTAACTATTATCTATCCAAACTAATATAAACCTGGGCTCTGGTAGCTCACACCTGTAATCCTAGCTACTCAAGAGGCTGAGATCTGAGAATCAAGGTTCAAAGCCAGCCCTGGCAGGAAAGTCCTTGTGATTCTTATCTCCAATTAACCACCAGAAGAGCTGAAGAGCTCAGGGACACCTAGGACAAGAGTTCAAGCCCCATGACCACCACCCCCACAAAAAGAACCCACGAATCAACATTTAGTTTAATTAGATTACTTTATGGTTACTGTGTGATTTTATAATTCACTAAGTCAAAGCCCTCCATGAATCCATTCTGTCCCCAACATACTGATCAACATAAATAACATTTGTTTACATTAATGGTGTAACTTCTTGTTTTGTTGTTAGCTACTGTTCCCTTGTTTTAAACGCATTGATTTTTCCACTTCCAAAGTATTTTCTCACTTCCTGGGTAAAATGTACTAATAAAAGGATCAAGCTAAATGATATTTTGGCCTAACTTGTTTGGTTATCACTCCATCTCCAAAAAAAAAGTAGTAATCTGGTTTGATCACCACATTTTGATCTGTCTCCTCTACAGAGTTTGAAGTCCTCATTTTGCATAAAGATTAAAAGGTCTGCTACTGGGAGCCAGCTTGGCAACCTTTTCAGCCGCACCACTGGGTACAGAAAACGAACCTGAAAGCTACACAGAAAGTCATGAAACACAAACACATCAAAGTCTTAAAACTCATCATTCCTGCTGACTTCAGATTTCATATTCTGGAGTTAATACAAATTGCAGTATGTATAAATGTGTACATATACACAGAGATACATATAGATATATGTGTACACAAATACATGATATCTAGGTAAACATAAACGCTTTCCTTTATTTTTCCTCTTGGTTTTGCCATTGTAATCCCTATAATTATTATAAAACTGTTGTGAAAGTCACTAGAAATTGGCAATCATGCTGGAAGAGATCTCAAAAGAAGTCTCCTTGGAACTCCTACACAGTTGTATATAACATGGAAGACACTGACCTAAGGAAAAATGGGAAGAATATTTTGAAAAACCAATCAAGGCAGCATCTTAATTCAATAGACCCTAAGATTATTTTTGCTTTCACTTATATGTAAATTTTAAAAGTACATAAATTCACAGTTTATGTACTGGAAAACTCAGTTCCTCTTTACCTGATAGTGCAACCCCTTGCTATATTCCAGAATTATTATGTTATCGTAAACTGAGGAATACCATGCTGTCATTCTATTAAAGAAGTATGGGTTTATTTACATTATAACCAATTTATTGTTAAACACAGATTTTATGGCATCAAATAAAATTTAACAGGCCTTAGGATAATATCTAGAAATCAGGTTCTCAAGACAAAATTACTTTCAAATTCAGTATCCTTTATTGGTATCATAGGGTATAAAATTCCTTAAATCCTTGGGGATTTTTTTACCTATAAAATTACTGTAACAATGTTCTAATTACACTCAATTTATATAATGTCGGGGTGTTTGGCCCCCAGCGCCCTCCTGACCTGCGGGATGGATGGGGAAGCACACCCTGACCAGGATGGACCAAGAAAGGAGAAGGGTCAACGGACCGCCCACACCTAGCCCCCCCTCACCAGAGGACAATCAGATGAGTCTGGGAGAGTCTTGAGCATGTCTCGCTTTATTGAAATAAGCTCTGCTCTTAAATAGGTCAGAGAGCGGCAGGAAGGGGAGGGATGTACGCGCACTTATCTAGGGACTGTGAAGGGAGGCCTGAGCTATCCATCAAGGGTGGAGGGCTGAGGGACCAATCCTAAGAGGTGGCCTAATTCTACATCACAGGCCACAGGACCGCCTCTGGGTTCACCACCTGGTGCCATCTTGGCCACACATGGTCCCAAGGCTGGGAGGCAGGGCCAGCTAGAACCCCTTTCCGGGTTCCGCGTAATAGCCACAAGTGACCCCGGGACCGGAAGATAGGAGGGACCAACTAGAACCGCCTTTCCAGGTAGCAGCCACACATGGCGCCAGAGCTGGGAAACAGGTGGGGCCGGGTGGGACTTCCTCTTCTGACATAAGGCATCCTGGCATGCCCCACAACATAATGTTATATAAAGTACTTACACATAATGTATCTATAAAATATATGCTTTAATAAGAAATTGTAGTTTTCACTGGACTATGCCTATAAATAACAAAAACTTTTATTACTAACACAAAAGGGAGAAAGACAAATTGTGTTATTATCATAACACAAGAAGGAGAAAGACAAATTCATGGAGACCACTGTACAAAATGATTTTTTTATCCTAAAGAATATGGCAAGTGCTCATAACTCACACCTGTAATTCTAGTTACTCAGGATACTGAGATCTGAGAATTATTATTCAAAACCAATCTGTTGGGTAAGAAAAGCCAATGAGACTCTCATCCCCAATTAATCACACACAAAAAGCAAGAAGTGGAACCATGGCTCAAGTAGTAGAGTGCTAGCCTTGAGGCAAAGAAGCTCAAGGACCCTGTCTCAGCCCTGAATTCAAGCAGCATATTTAGCACAAACAAAACAAAACAAGAAAGGAGGGGAGGGGAGGGGAGGGGAGGGGAGGGGAGGGGAGGGGAGAGGAGAGGAGAGGAGAGGAGAGGAGAGGGTCTAATGTAAAACTCAAGACTGAGTCACAACTAGAGAAATATATTATTAATCATGACATTTTGCTCAAATCATCCTTGTGAGGAATGCATATGCTATTTACCCTTTTCTTTAAAACACACTGGTAGGCATCCCTTTCAGCTTACTCCATCGAAGAACACTTAATAAATTCCAAGAAGAGAAATAGATTCAGCAATGCAATATTAAATGAAGTCTGCCATCAAATAATGTTATTTTGATAGCAACCCCTGTGGTTGGCCATGTGTTCTTGGTGATATTAGCAGTGCAAAGCAGTAACAGCCATCAGGGATAGCATACTTCAGCATGCATTCAGCCAGTAGATTCACTCCAGGGACCTCTGAGTTTTCATTTCACTTCAAGCTTTTTTCACAAATTACAGTTTTATTGATTCAAATAACTATTTGAATCAAGTAAAAAAATAACTGAAATCAGTTCCTCCCATTCCTCTACTGAAAAGAAAATTTCTTTTGAAACACATTATGAATATGAATTTATCCAAGTACAATTCATTAAAGAAGCTTTAAGCAAAGCAGTCAATACAAAATGTGGTGAAATTGAATGGTGGAAAGAGGTACATGCAATCCATCAGGGAAAAAAATTAGTGACTATACATACATAGTTCATTTTTTCCTTTTTCTAAAATTTACAGTAAACTATAAAAGGAAAGTTTAAAAATGATGGAATGCATTTTATAAAGGACATCAGAAAAAATAAGTATAATTATTCTTTGATTGCAAATTTCTAGTCTCCAGAAAGTAGGTTAAAATTTTAAATGTATAAAAACAAATTTCTAATGTTTAAGATAATCATTTGTGATAGTCTTTTCTGAACCTTTTGGGGAAAGAAAGAGAGAGACAGAGAGAGAGAAATAGAGAAAGAAAGACATAGAGACTTCATTTCTTTCCAGCCAAATTTATGCTTTTCTTGTATCTAAGCTTTTTTTTAAATTTTATTGGTAGCATGGATTTGTTCCAGTGCTCTTTTTTACATCTTTATATAAAATTCTGTCTGCATTATAATGGAACTGGTTACTAATTATTTCTGTTTCATGGAAGTCTTTCTGTAATAATCTTTGTCCTTCTTCTGACAACATGGAGAAAATAACCAATGGGGGATTAACTGCATGTTTCTTCAGATCACCGCGCATGCTAGCCAGTAGGTTTATTTTCTCAGCTATAACAAAAATGCTCATGAACATGAAGTTCTTAATCTTATATGACAAAAATGTGTTGAATCATAGATTAATACATATTGACATTGAAGAACATTCATGAATTGACATAGCATGTAGCACTATTATGCCTTTCTTTATCTTGCATGTCATTCCTACTGCTGTCCACCAAAATAGATAACTATTCTCTGAAAACCTAGAGATGTTAATAAAGTAGAAAGTTTCAGAAATAAAAAAGATAATATAGATTTAGACTTGTAAAAGACTTTTAACAGAGCACTGATACAGGTCAACAAGAGTATTGACCATTTATGATGGGAAGTTCACAAGTTTAATCATTCCCTAATATACTCTTGATTCTAGGAGGCAAGTCAGTTCAATAACTCTAGGCTCTAAGCCAATACATTAGATGACTCTGTAGGGTTTGAAGAGAAAAAACAACAACAGGTTTATAAAGCAAATAGTGAACATGGATTATCTAATGGAAATAAAACAAGTCGGATAAGAAATGTACTTACATTTGCCTTACATATGAAACTGTAACCCCTCTGTACTTCACTTGGACAATAAAGAAGAAAATAAAACTCTAACTTTATAGACAATGGGTAGCTAATCATAATTCCACAATAGAATGAACGAGAGAACTCAATCTTTACAGAGAAATACATATAACTTATCTTTTTTCTTAAGTGTGAAGAGCTTTATTCAAAAGAGAAGCATTCACAAAAATGGAGAGATAAAGGACAAAGGGTAACCAAATACAGCAGTGGTACTCACTAGACAAAATGAACTATAAACTGTGAGTAGGGATGGGAGGGGAAAATAGGAAGAGTGAACGAAGGGGTGACATTGTTCAAAAAGAAATGTACTCTTCTGACGTATAAAACTATAACCCCTCTGTACAACACCTTTATAATAACAATAAGAGGGAAATTGTTTTTATTTTATTAATTAAATTTTATTGACAAGGTGTTGTGCAAAAGGGGTACAGTTACATAACAGGGCAGTAAGTACATTTCTTGTTATATCTTACACCCTTGTTTTTCTTTCCCTTCCCTAGATCAGGTAGGCATATATACAATACCCAGTGTACCAAAAACATATACAGAAGCCACGTGGCATACGCCAAAGAAAATTCACCTAGAACTTTAAATATAACATCAACAATAGTTTGCTTATCCTTGTCTTATATGATCCTACATACATAGCTTTTGAGCTATTGTGATCCACTGAGAGGTCTATTTTAGACCTTTTTATGTTTAGTAATTGTTTGGTTTTTAGATACATACTGTAAGGTCGCTGACCCAAACCTGTGGGAAATACCATTTGACAACAAGTTTTTTGTTTCACAGACCTGGCCTTTACTGTTCCCCGCCACACACACCTTAACAGTCATATATCAAGGAGATCATGGCCCTTTGTTCTCTGTGTTCTAGGCTTGTCTGGCTCAACATTATTTGTTCAAGTTCTGACCATTTCACTGTGAATACCAATATTTTATCATTTCTAATCACTATGTAGTATTCCACTGTTTATAGGTACCACATTTTTTGGATACATTCATCTGTAGAGGGGCATCTGGGTTGTTTCCATATTTTGGCTATTGTGAATTGTGCAGCAATAAACATGGATGTGCAGATGTCTTTCTGATATCCTGAGACCTGTTGTTCAGGATAGCTGCCTAGGAATGGTATAGCTGGGTCATAGGGTAGGTCTATGTTGAGCTTTTTGAGGAACCTCCATACTGTTCTCCAAAGTGGTTGTACTAATTTGCACTCCCGCCAACAGTGGAGAAGGGTTCCTCTTTCCCTGCACCCCTCCAGCATTTGTTGTTGCCTGAGTTCAGAGTATAGGCCATTCTAACTGGAGTGAGGTGGTATCTCAGGGATTTTATTTGCATATCTTTACTGCCAGGGATGGTGAACATTTCCTCATATGTTTCTTTGCCATTTTTATCTCTTCTGCTGTGAAGTCTCTCTTTATCTCCTTGCCCATTTAATCATTGGTTTACTGGGCTTGGAGGGGGCTACTTTTTTGAGTTCTCTGTAGATGACGGATATTAGGCCTTTGTCAGTTGTTGTGCTGGTGAAGATCCTTTCCCATATGGTTGGCTGTCTTTCTAGTTTGGTGGCTATGTCCTTAGCTGCGCAGAAACTTTTTATTTTATAGTAGTCCCATTTGTCGAGACCCTCCCCTATCTGGTATGCCCCTGAGACTATATTCAGGAAGTTCTTTCCTGTGCCTATAAGTTCTAGCATCTTTCCTACTCTGTCCTTCAGTAGTTTCAAAGATTCAGGTCTGATGTTGAGGTCCTTGATCCATTTTGAGTTGATCTTGGTGCATGGTGATAGGCTAGGGTCTACTTTGAGTTTTCTGCATATGGCTGCCCAGTTCTCCCAGCACCAGTAGTTGAAGAGGCTATGTTTTTTCCATTGTATGTCTTTAGCTCCTTTGTCGAATACCAGCTGACTGTAAGAATGCAGTTTTATTTCTGGGTCTTCTATTCCATTGGTCTTCAGGTCTGTTTTTATACCAATACCAGGCTGTTTTTGTTATGGTGGCTCTATAATAGAGCTTGAAATATGGTATTGTGTTACTTCCTGCACTGCTTTTTTTGCTGTTCCATATGAATTTATGTGTTGCTTTCTCTATTTCAGTGAAGAATGTTGCTGGGACCTTGATGGGGGTTGCATTGAATTTGTATAACATGTTGGGCAATATGCCCATTTTCACTATATTGATTCTGCCTACCCATGAGCATGGGAGGTCTTTCCATCTCCTTGTGTCATCTTTGATTTCTCTTTTTAGATTTTTATAGTTCTCATTAAATAGGTCATTCATGTCTTTAGTTACATTGATCCCTAGGTAATTTATTCGTTTTTTAACTATTGTAAATGGTATTATTTCCATAATTTCCTTTTCTGCTTGTACATTGCTGGTGTACAGAAAAGCTGCTGACTTTTGTGGAATGATTTTGTATCCTGCTACTTTGTCAAAATGGTTTATTAGGTCTAGGAGTTCAGGGACTGAATTTTTGGGTCCTTCAGATGTAAGATCATGTCATCTGCGAATAGGGATAGTTTGATTTTTTCTTTGCCAGTGTGGATCCCATTGATGCCCTCCTCTTGCCTTATTACTATGGATAGGGATTCCAGCACTATGTTGAAAACAAGTGGAGAGAGTGGGCATCCTTGTTTTGTTTCTGAGTTTAGGGGAAATGGTTTTAGTTTCTCCCCATTTAATATGATATTAGCAGTTGGTCTGTTGTATATGGCTTTTATTGTTTTAAAGAATGTTCCCTCTATTCCTGTTCTCTCCAGGACTTTTAGCACGTATGGGTGTTGTATTTTGTCAAAGGCTTTTTGGGCATCAGCTGAGATGATGATATGGTTCTTGGTCTTACCTCTGTTAATGTGGTGAATTACGCTTATCGATTTATGAATGTTGAACCATCTTGTGTCTGTGGGATGAAGCCTACTTGATCATGATGTATAATTTTCTTGAACAGTTTCTGGATCCTGTTAGCTAATATTTTGTTGAGGAGCTTTGCATCTGTGTTCATTAGTGATATTGGTCTGTAGTTCTCTTTTTTTGGTTGGGTCTTTGCCTGGTTTGGGGATGAGTATATTAGCTTCATAGAATGAGTTTGGGATTTCTCCCTCTGTTTCTATTTCATGGAAGAGTTTGAGTACTGGTATTAGGACTAAAGGTTTTATAGAATTCTTTGGTGAATCCATCCAGGCCTCAGCTTTTCTTTGTTTGGAGGCTCTTGATTACCTCCTATATCTAGCTGTAAGTTATTGGTTAATTTAGTTGATTTATTTCTTCTTGATTCAGTTTTGGCAGTTCATACTTCTCTAAGAATTGAACCATTTCCATAAAATTTTCATTCTTTAGTGAGTAGAGGTTCTGGAAATAGTTCCTTATGATTGTTTGAATATCCTGTGTATTTGTTGTAATTTTTCCGGTGGAGTCCCTGATCTTACGGGTAAGAGTCTCTTCTCTTCTTTTTTTGTTTGTAAGTCTTGTGAGGGGTCTGTCAATCTTATTTATTTTTTCCAAGAACCAGCTTTTAGTTTTATTTATTTGTCGAATGGTCTTTCCTATTTTTCAATCAGATTTATCTCTTCTTTAATCTTTGTGATCTCTCTCCTCCTAGTCGTTTTAGATTCAATTTTTTCTTGTTTCTCCAAATGTTTTAGCTCCCTCATGAGGTTATTCACCTGATCTGATTCCATTCTTTTAATGTGTGCACTGAGTGCAATGATCTTGCCCCTCAGCACTGCCTTAGCTGTAGCCCATAGGTTTCTTTGTGATGTATTTTCATTGTCGTTGTGGGATATGAATTCGTTAATTTCTTCCTTAATTTGCTCTGTGACCCAAGTGTTAGATAACAGTAAGGGGTTTACCCTCCAAATATTTGTGTAGCCTCTGTAGTATCCTTTGTTGTTGATGGTTAGCTTGATTCCACTGTGATCAGATACAATACATGGGATAACATCAATACTCTTGTATTTGCTGAGGTTCTTTGTGTGGACTATGGCATGAAGTATTTTGGACTATGTTCCATGGGCTGTTGAGAAGAATGTGTATTGGGTCTCTGTATGGTGAAAAACTCTGTACCGATCTGTCAGATCCACTTGGGATATGGTGTTACTTAAGTATTCATCTCCCTTGATAATCCTCTACGTGTTGGATCTGCCTCTTGGAGAGAGTGGAGTATTAAAGTCTCCCACTATGATTGTGTTTGGGTCTATCTTGTTTTGTAGTTCTGTGAGAATTTGTGTGATATATTTAGGGCCTCTTTTGTTCGGTGAGTATAAATTTATAACCGTGATATCTTGTTTCTGGATTTTTCCTTGTATTAAAACGTAGTGTCCTTCTTTATCTTTTTGAACTGATTTTAATGAGAAGTCCAGCTTGTCTGAAATCAGATTGGCTACCCCTGCCATTTTGGTAGGTACGTTTGCTTGGAAGATCTTGCTCCATCCTTTCATTTGGAGCCTGTTTTTGTCCCTTGCTGTAAGATGGGTCTCTGGAAGACAACAGATAGCAACTTTTTGTTTATGGATCCATTTTGTGAGTCTGCTTCTCTTTATCGGAGATTTAAAACCATTTATATTCAAAAAGATAATGGATAAGTGTGGTTTTTTTCCCTTCCATTTTCCTGTTGGGCTGTGTTTCCCCTCCCTTCTTTCTTGTCTTTATTGAGCTGCTCTTCCTGTTGGGCTCTGGCTATTATAGTTTCTTTCTGTTTCTGTCCAGGGGTCCTGTACATTTTCTATTGGGTGGGTTTCCCCTCTTAGAATTCGTTGTAAGGCTGTTTTTTTATTCACAGAATCCTTTAGATTCTGTGATTTTGCTATGGAAAAATTTGGTTTTTTCCCTTGAAGGTGAATTCTAATTTTTCTGGGTATCTAATTCTGGGTTGGCAGTTGTTGGCCTGGAGAACATGGATTGTGCTCTTCCAGGCTCTTCGTGTAAGTTTGTGTGGAGAGGTCTGCCGTGATTCTGATCTTTTCTCTATTGTAATATAGTTCCTTCTTAATTTTGGCTGTGTTCAAAATTTCCTCTTTATTCTTGAGATCTGAGGCCTTGATAATTATGTGCCTAGTTGAGGATTTTCTATGGTCTGGTTTGCCAGGTGACCTATATGCTTCCGTTATTTGGGTCAGGTTATCCCTTATTAGATTGAGGAAGTTCTCTGCAATAACTCTATTGAATATGTGTTGTATACCCCTTTTCTGGTACTCCTCTCCTTCACCTATTCCAATTATATGCAGATTATAGCTCTTCTCCCTGTCCACTGTCTCCTGGATTAGTCTGGCCTGGAGCTTGACAGTTTCTTGGAGTGTGGTAATTTTCTGGTCCTTATCAGCTGCATCGTCATCCAAAAGAGAGATTCAAGAATCAAGATGATCAATTCTTTTTTTTTTTTTTTTTGCTTTAGCAGAGCTGCCTCTCCCTGAGAGGAGCTTCCTCCCCCTGGTTGGGGTTGTATCTCCCTGGGTGGAGTTGTCTTTTCCTGTGCAAGTTTTTTTGTTTGTTTGTTTGTTTGTTTCCACCAGAGAGGGGAGGACCAATAATATCAGATTTTTTTTTTTTTTTTTTTTTTTTTGGCCAGTCCTGGGGCTTGGACTGAGGGCCTGAGCACTGTCCCTGGCTTCTTTTTGCGCAAGGCTAGCACTCTGCCACTTGAGCCACAGCGCCACTTCTGGCCGTTTTTTGTATATGTGGTGCTGGGGAATTGAACCCAGGGCCTCATGTATACAAGACAAGCACTCTTGCCACTAGGCCATACCCCCAGCCCAAGATGATCAATTCTTAGTGATGTGGCTTCGAGTGTGGTTTGCATTAAGGCCAGTGAGGTGTTTATGGTTTCCAGATCAGCTCTCATTGTGGCAATTTCTTCTTTTAATGAGTTGTGTTTTGATTCTATTTTTTCATGCATTTTGTTTCTCAGAATGATAAGTTCTTCTTTAATGGAAGAGTAGACTGTATCTATCTTTGCTTCTACTTCTTTCTTGACTTCCTGAAGGTCCTTCGAGACTTCCATTCTAAACTCCTGGAACTGTTCTCTGAATTTGGTCCTGAGGCTTTCGATCATTTCTGCTATCTTAGCCTCAGTTGATTTTTTTATTCTCCATCTCCTCCTCAGTTGTACTACTTTTTGGAGCTGGCAAGTTGACTTGACCTTTCAAGAAATTTGTAATGTTTCTTTGTGATTTACGCATCTGGAGTTTTTGCACTTTCAGGGGCCTGTAGGTGGTGACCTTGGCTTAGCTTTGTGCTGGTTCCCTCTGTTCTGTCAGTGGGGACTTGTTTGTATCTTGGCTCTGGGTTTGAGTTTAGCTGTTGAATCTTACTGCTCTATGGGTGAGTGTGACCATCTCGGTTGTTGCCACGGCGGTCACCCTTACTGTAGTTAGGGGTGGGTAGGTTCTGTGTCTTTCTCTGCAGGACTGTGCTCTGCTGCTGTGTTGTGCTGACCCTCATGGGCCCCTGTTGGGGGTTTGCGGGTCACTGATTCAGCATGGCATGGAGACTTTTCTTTGATTCTTTCCCCTCTAGTTGTTGTGGGTCAAGAGAGCTCACCTCTCAGATTGAGTATTGCCGCTGAGAGGCGGCTCACACACCTGTGCGGAGTGTTCCTGTCAGAGCAGGTGTTACTGTTGAGGGGTGGCCCGCCCACCTGTGTGGAGTGTGCTTATCAGAGCGGGCGTTGCCACTGGTGGGGGGCCCTGCCCACCTGTGTGGAGTGCACCTATCAGAGCAGGTGTTACTGCTGAGGGCCAGCTTTCCCACTTGTGTGCTCCCACGGGGGGTTGGGCACAAGATCCTCTTGTTGGAGGGCTAGGATGCTGACCCACACTGGCCCTTCAGGGGGCGCATGTGTGTGTGTACTCTTGTGCTTCTTTTGGGGGCGAGCTGCCCTGGCTTGTTGGAGGGTGCTTGTGCCCTCTCACAAATCTACTGTGGGGGTGGTATGCATGGTCCCCAGCAGGTTCAGTGTCTGAGCGTGGGTTGGTGCCCACAGCCTCTCTGTGCCTCTGCTGGGGGGAGGGTGTGTGCTCAGGCCCAGGTGTCCCTGCTGGGCTGGTATTGCACACCAGCAAGCCTGTGACTGTTGTTCATAAAGTCTGCATGGACCAGGGCGCCTCAGGTGATGTTCAAATGCCTACCAGTCTCTGGGTCCCTGCAGGGATGGCGCTGGTGCGGACAGATTCAGGCTTCCCAGCTGGGGCTTTAGGGGACACTGGCCTAAGGTGTCTCCCAACCACTTTGTTGGGGGCTTTTCAACCCGCTGCTAACTCCTGTGTCCTCCCAGGAGCTGTAGGGTCCTAGAGCTGCCAGATATGGAGCTTTTGTTCCCTCAGGGTAGGGAGGGGGAGGGAAGGAGCTCTAGCTTCTTTGTCCCCTTGTGATGAGCTCTACATCAGGATTTGGGTCTCTGCCAGAGCTGATCTCCAGTGGGGGGGGAGGGGGTGGGAGGGGCAATGGGGAACTTACTGGTCCTGGATGGTGTGTGTGTCCTGCACTGCTGTGGGCTTTTCTGGGCTGGGGTGTGGAGACTGATCGTTTGGCAGTGGCAGTCCTGGCTTTCCCTGCCTGCACCACCCAGTTCCCCTGCTCTTGTTGTCTAGTCCTGGCTGTTCGGTCCCGCACCTCTGGTCCTGTGCTGCTGTCTTGGTCCGGTCTACGCGCAGTCTGGGCCTGTGGAGCTCCTGCTGCCTGGTCTCTGCACTCATGGTGGGACTTTCCAGATGTTGCTTCTGTGGTCGCTGATGGTCTGTGGTCCCATTCGCCAGCGCTGGGGCTGCTTTCCCAGCCTGGTCCTCTTCGGGCCGAAGTGGGGAGGGTACCCCAAAGATTTTTCTGGCTCCGTGCAGGTTATAGGCTTTTCTTTCTTTGTTCTTTTTCATTTCCTGTGTTTCTCTGTTTGTTCTGGTTGTTGCGTTTGCTGGTCTCTTGATGGGGCATTGGGTGTTGGAGTTCCCAGCTCACTATTGGGTTGGAGCGATTTGGGGTGCCT
This sequence comes from Perognathus longimembris pacificus, assembly GCF_023159225.1. Taxonomy (NCBI): domain Eukaryota; kingdom Metazoa; phylum Chordata; class Mammalia; order Rodentia; family Heteromyidae; genus Perognathus; species Perognathus longimembris. The sequence continues at coordinate 26,383,680 of NC_063161.1, read as the reverse complement.
CCCTATTGTGACAGCGCCATCTTCCCTCTCTATCTAACTTATATTTTAAGATAATGTGACTATTGCAGAAACACAGAGGAAAAATTGAAAGATGTAAAGAATTGAGCCCCAAAATAATGTATTGGTTTACATGCATGTAAACTTTAGAAGTTATTTGATCAGTAGTTGAAATGCTGTCCCAGAGGAGGTTAACCTTTGTGATCTTTCACTTCCACTCCCCCCAAGTAGAAACAGCAGCTCAAATTATGTATGTTGTAGGCTTCATATTTTAAAAGATAATCACATGCTATCATTATCCATGAACACCCAGCACATAATGCTTACTCATTTCATTGGGCCTGGATATTTCATGTGCTATGTACACATTGGTTGTTGCAGTCAGAAGAATATAATGTACTGACCAGCTGGACATAGAAAATACATGCATTTCTGGTGTTTGAAGGTAAAGTCACTTTCATTTAAACCACAGGAAATGGGAGTGAAAGAGACTCTTTAGAAGAAAAATGGCCTCTGAAAGAAATGCATTGGCCTTGAGAGCAAAGATTTTTTAATTTTTACTTTTATTTCACTTGTCCTGAGGCTTGATCTCAGGGCCTGAGCATTATCTCTGGGCCTCTTTGGGCTTAAGGCTAGCACTCTACCCCTTGAGCCACAGTGCCACTACCAGCTTTTTCTGAGTAGTATTTTTTAGAAATAGTAGTGTCAAAGACTTTTCTGCCCAGGCTAATTCAAACCATGATCTTCAGATCTCAGCCTCCTGGGCAGTTAGGATTACACACATGAGACACCTTCACCCAGTTAAAGATCTTAATAATCATGTGTAAAACATGAAAGCTAAGAGCTTCTGAAAATCAAAAGAATGCCACAAGCTAAGACAAAGAGTTTATCAATGGGAAATAGTGACTAAGGTATCTCATTTCAGACATATTACCTAGGTGGAAACTGGTAAGTGAGGGATGATCCAATAATGATTTAGAGAAAATTCACATATAGCTATGGATACATATTGGCAAAATATAATATAGTCATAAATAGAAGATAATATTTATTTTATATTTGGACCTGTGAAGAGAAATGTATCTATTTGCTAAAACACTTTTTCTGAACTCACAAGATTAAGCATTGTATCACTAGATTTATGACTAGTTATTAGAGAAATACCAAAATATGAAATTTATATGGAACACAGAACATCTTTCAGAATGACATATTCATAAAGTAATAAATATTATTGCTCATTAATTCAATAATTGAGGGCTATCTTAAAAACTAGAGCTGTGATCAGGAGTTTCATCATATGAATTTAGAGAAAATGGATTATGATTTAGAAGAGATATTGTCTTGATAAAGGATAAAGCTTCTTTGCAGGAAAAAAAATTCAAAGGAAACAAAATCTTAACTAATGTAATGTTAGGCCAACTTGGAACTGTGATTTTCTTTACTGAAAATTTTTTAAATGTACTAAAATGGAAATAATTCCTTTGTTTCTGGCATGAGGGTTGTGTTTAATGTAAAACATAATGAAAAACTATAAATATGAATCTGTAAACATACTTGGAGTACATTTTTGTCCCCACACTTCAACAAAATAATGAAACCAGATAACCGCCACAGTGACCAATAGGCTTAGCTTACAACAGTGTAATTTTTACATTTCTTCTAAGCTAGAACATGTTTAAACTTGATTAAGAAAAAAAATGGGTGTTTTATTGTACAAAATTAAGTAACTCACTTGTATAAACTCTGTACCTACAGTGTTAATTTTTAATAGCTAGAGCCATGTACAAACATTTATTCTAAGTAAATGAAGCAGAAGCAATTTTACAACAGATTTGTTTATCTTCTCTTGAGGGTCCAGAATTTCTAGTCAACTACTTAGGATTTACTAATTCACAAGAATATTTATTTTTTTATGTTTTGTTTATTGCCAGTCTTGGGGCTTGGATTCAAGGCCTGAGCACTGTCCTTAGCTTCTTTTTGCTCAAGGCTAGCACTCTGCTACTTGAACCACAGTGCCACTTCTGTCCATTTTCTGTATATGTAGTACTGACCCAGGGCTAGGCCATATTCCCAGCCCACAAGAATATTTGAAAATGAAATTATATTCTTTTCTTTGTAACTTGATTACCGTTTCTTTTTGTTCTTCAAGTGATATTCCCCATACCAAAAATTAAGACCTTCAAAAGTCAGATAAACTATCTCTATGTTGTCCCCTACATCTTATATCTATAAAATACACTATATACAACATATATACTATATTTATACTATATAGTATAGCTATGTGCTATATATAGTATAACCATATAGTTGAGTATATCTCTAATTTTAGCCTAGAAATCCAATTGCTTCTACAGAAATGTATTTTATTAACCATTAGAATATATAATTTTCTTTTTATATCCTTGTACCTACTACATTTATCTAAAATATATTATTGTTTCATGTTACTATTTGTGCCTTAGGTCAATAAATAACAAAAAAAAAAAGATTCAAAGAAACTAAATGTGGACACTTTACCTATAGCTTTCATTATTTCTCAATATAATGAAATAAACTGCCAAAATTTCAGTATGCATTTTTTTCATGGCCAGACACCAATATTTTATTTCTCTTAGTCAGTTAGATGGAAATATTTTCATTTTAGTTTGAAATTGAATCAATGGGGGTGGGGGTATGCATGCAGTTGGAAGGAGTGATTTTCTCGGTGACTTCTAGGAAAGTAACTACCCAACAAGTACATGAGCTGCTTTCCATTAGATCATCTGTACCCACTTACTGACTGCAAAATTACTCTAAATCTTTTTTCTTTCTTTTATTATTAGGCTTTTTTTTGTAGAAACTAATATCATGGGTACATTAGAAACTGAGTGTGGATGAGTCAAGTAGTTAAAGGAAAAAAAGAAGACAACTTTTTAAAACATCTTTTTGAAATACTATATCTGTGAAAAAAATTTCCCTTCTATTGTGATTAAGCCTTCCTTTTTCATGGACTTGTTACATATGGTCTTGATCAAATATTAAATAAATAAAGACTCAAAAGATATTGAAAAAATGAAAATTGTAAATCCCCTTTATGTGCATTATGCAGCTCCATTGAGGCAAACAAACTATTGGTCTGTATTGTCATCAGCCAGGTGTGTTCAAACCATTGTGGAGTCTGTTGCGGGTTTCTATGCTTTAGTTTTACCAAAATATGTCTCTCAAAATGCAGATGATGTCCCAAAAGCAAAGTAAAAGTTAAATTGTTTGATTTAAATGTGGAAGAGACAATTTTGGTTTTGTCATAATAGAGAATGTCTTTATCATGGCTTTATTATGAGAACATGAATGAACCATCTTCAGTGCTGTATTGAACCGTGTGGGTCCCCAACGTGTGTGCTTTTCCTCAAAGACAGTCTCCTCAGAACATTTTCAGTTCACACATCTTGTTTCCATTCTAGTTCATATCATTCTGGCATCGCATTGCTTTATTTTTATTTTTTCTTTATCTAAAATCTAAGCCTTACGTTTTTATTTGCATTATAATAGGTAAAGGATATCTCAATTTGACTTAAACCAATATCCCTTACAAAGAGCTCTCAAAAATAATTATGTAAATGAGCCGTTTAGTCATTTTACACTTAAAAAATTAATTGACTCAAGTAAAAAAGCTTTTAATTTTCTTTCTTTCTTTGAGAAATTAGAACATATGTACATTTAACCCCGTGACTTCTTACTCTCTTTTGGACATTTGTCAGTAATAGCTAAAAAATATATAATTTCATGGGCTACAATTTCATTACACAAAATGTTTCAGAAAATAATTATGTTTACAAACTTTAGCAATAGTGATATGGATTTGCTTTGAAACCCTATTCCAAAGAGCTTAAAACATCAGTAATGAGTAAGTTACAGAACAAAAATAAGTACAGCTATAATAAAACAGAGCAGAACAAGACAAATATCTTTCAGCATTCAATACTGTATATAGTAACAATATTTCATAACTAAAAAGAAATAATATTTAAAGTTCATTTAGAATGTGAATATATTTTAAACATTCTTCATTTCTATTATCTTATTTATTCCTTATAAAACCACTACTAGGCCAGGAGCCATTGGCTCATGCCTGTAATGCTAGCTACTCTCAAGGCTGAGATCTCAGGATCAAGGTTCAAAGCCAGCCTGGGCATGACAGTTCATGAGACTCTTATCTCCAATTAAGCACCAGAAATCGGAAGTGGTGCTGTGGCTCAAGTAATAGAGTGCTAGCCTTGAGGTGAAGAGCTCAAGGATGATGCCAGGCCCAGAGTTCACGCCCCACAACCACAAAAAAGAAAAAAGAAAGAAAGAAAGAAAACACACTATTAGTAAAGTACATTTTTATTGTCAACTTACTTCTACAGAAATTTAGGCAAAAAAAATTTATTAGTTACCAATTACATAATGAAAGGATCAGACAAGTTTTATCTTGGCACTTTAATATCAAGACTAACACAGGGGGAAAAAAACAAGAATTCTCAGAAATACTCAAAAAATTCTCTGAGATCTAAACATCTGTATTGTAACACATCTGTACTATCAGAAAATAGAAACTAAATTATATTGTATAAAGGGAAATTTTACTGGTTAACACCTTGAACATCCAAAGGACAGAAATAATTTCACAAATACCTTTATTTGAAAGTATGAACAAAACTATTTCCCTTAACTTGAAGCTGTTTTTCTCCACATGGATTGTCTGTTGGAGTCGAAAGCTTAGATAAAAGAACAGAGAGAAAATCTTAGCCTGTATCATTGAGGGATTGTTTAAAAAAAAAACCATCCCTGAATCAATCATGTTACCAGCACAATGTGATTTACTGCTTAGCCAAGTCTGTCTGAATTGTGTGCCTAGCTTTGGTCTTATAAATGGAATAAAAACAATCAATTCATTACAAACTGATTTGGGGTGAGATTTTATATTCTAGAGTAAGAAGAGAAGCCATGCCAATACCTACAAAGATTGAAAAAAACTCTAGTCAGTAAGAACACAATGACCAATACACAAATATGCAATCTTTCTTCAATATTCAGGAGCTATTCCTTTCTCATAACATGTATTTCTGTGTCCTCAAAATATGTGAAGCACTGAAAAAGTGAATATTAACTTTAGTAGAATATTGAGTTTGGGTTCACAAGAAGTCTGGCTATATTCTAAATCTATTATAATAATTATAGTGACCTCATGCAGGGAAAAAGAGGCTTACACCTGATCATAGCTATTCAGGAGGCTGAGATCTAAGGATGGATATTCGAAGCCAGCCAGGACAGCAAAGCCCGTGAGACTCTTCACTGCAATTAACAACCAGAAAACCAGAAGTGGAGCCTTGAGTAAAAGAGCTCAGGAACTGTGCCCAGGCTTTGAAAATTATCTTACAATCTAACTGGTTGCTAGTTAGAAATTATTGTTTGTATTTTTAAAATATAAGATATTTAACTATAAGAACTATAAAAGACTATATCAGTACTTTCCTATGTAAATAACACTTGTGAGCTCACAGTTTGGGAAGATTTGATCATTTCTATTAGGTTTCCTATGGTAATTTATAAAGATTAAGACTGTCATTTGGAAATAATTAGAAAATGAGAAATGCTAAGTTCTAAAATATGAACTTTTGACAATAACAGAATGGAAATAAATGAAATTGGAATTAGATCCAATTTGCCAAAATAAAAGAAGTTATGGTTTATAAGAAAAAGAACCTTGGTTTAAGATTTGATGAACTATTGGCATATTACTAGGCTCTTACATGGGACATAGAGGAGACATAGCATAGTTATTCAAATAGATGAATAATTCTAACTAAATAAATTAAAATATATAAGTTCAGAAGTTGCCTATAAAATGACAATGAAAGATAAATTGTCTATTCAATAAGTACAAATAAATAATACTCAAATATACCTGCTCGAGACAATGCAAATCAGAATTTGACAATGAAAGAGTAAGCTTTTATGGTAGAGATGAAAGAATATCATTGTAGTGCCTGGTTTCTAAAGTTGTATCTTTATATTATTCCTTTATTTCCCTAGTTACAAGTATATAATAAACATTTAACTAAAAAAGACACTGATTATTTTCTATGAGAATCTGTGGTTCATCAATGTTTGGAATTAAGTTATGGTACACTATAATTTTTCAGACTGTGACCTGAAAGAAATCTTCATTCCAATCCTAAGGGAAAGGAATGGAATTTTCTATCCTGAACTTGTTAAAGCAAATAAACCTAGTCAATAATAAAAACAATAAAAGGAAAAGTGTTCCATTTTGAAAGACCTTAGTGAGATTTTGTTCCCATATGTACAAAAAATAAGTCTCAGCATTTTATGTGTTGCAAAATTTTCCAGGTTACACTATCTACATTTGATTTATAGACCGGCCTTAGATTCCACTATCTATAGTAGATAAGCTATGTAATAAATGATTTAATTACATTCTCCAACATGATTCTTAGATAAGAAATACATTGTAAAGAAAGATAAGATAAAATGTAATTTTAGCAGTCCCCTATTAATTGAATATTTCTGTCCATGTATAGTGATCAGAGAATAAAATTTTACCTGTTGTATTTATTTCAATGTTTACATTAATAAATGAACCAGATGATATCATGTTGTGTACAGTACAGTGTTATCTCATAACAACTAAAGAGGGTGCATCCTGAGGTCAAATTCTGTGAATTTAACTCCTGTTTTCAAGTGCTTCAAAAAGTTATTTATCTGAATTAAGTTATTGTTTTAATATCTGTCTTATAGTATAGAGGCAACAATATATTATCTCATTGCAAAGATGGCATGTGGAAAGTGCTTACTGCAGTACCTCTTGTGGTATTACCATTTTAGTAATTTGCATTTATTATACAAGGGAAAATGAATTAGAAAACATTAATTTTCCAAAACATTAGATATTTACTAACCAACATTTTATGGTCTATCAGCATGTGATCTTGGAAACTGTCAGTAAGGGATGAGGTATGTGAAGAAATAGCAGAATAATCAGAAGACCTAGTCCACACAGAAGAATTTTTAATGTATTTATAATACAAGGAAAAGAAACTCAAGGTTAAAAACTATAAAAATCAAAGTAGAGCCACTGTCTTCCGAATAAATAAGGAGAAAACTAATTGTTTGGGAAAAAAGGGAAAGCTACTCCCCAGCTACCATAATTCCATAGGTGATTATTTTTCTCTATTTAAAGCTACCAATATGAAGCAAATAGCTAAGTGCCAGTGGTTCATGCCTGTAATCCTAGCTACTCAGAAGAAGGCTGAGATCTGGGGATCAAAGTTCAAAACCCACCCAGGAAGGAAAGTCAGTAAGATCAGCAAAAATCCAGAAGTGGGGTGGCTTAATGTATAGAGCATTAGACTTGAGAAAAACACCTCAGAGGCTGGAAATAGGGCCAGAAGCGGGGCTGAGGCTCAAGTGGCAGAGTGCTAGCCTTGCACAAAAAGAAGCCAAGGATAGTGCTCAGGCCCAGAGTTCAAGCCCCAAGACTGGAAAAAAACAAAAACGAACAAACAAGCAAACAAAACCACTTCAGGGACACTGCCCAGGCTCTGAGTTCAAGCCCTAGGACTGGAGCAAGAAAGAGAGAATGGAGCGCAGTTGGCTCAGACCTGTAATCCTAGTTACTTCAAAGCCTGAAATCTGAGGATCTCGATTCAAAGCCAGACATGGCAGGAAAGTCGTTGAGACTCTTATGTCCAATTAACCACTAGAAAACCGGAAGTGGCATTGTAGCTCAAGTGGTAGAACACTAGTCTTAAGCTGGAGAGCTGAGGAACAGCGCCCAGGCCCAGAGTTCAAGCAGCATGACCAACAACAACAAAGAGAGAGAGACAGAGACAGATGGGGGGAGAGAAATGATTCTTTACTGGATTGATGTAGAAATATAGAGGTAGGTGAAATTATGAAAACCTGGAAAGTAAGAACGGATAATCCAGTGTGGAGGACAATATGCCTCCTGCGATTTTAAGACCTGGTGACAAAGACAAAAACAAAGACAAAAACAAAAACAAGAAATACATTAGGGGACTGCTCAGGGGACATAGTGACACATGGTGCTTAAACATCATATGTAAAATACAACATGGGACAACTCTACTTAAGCAAGAGCAAGGCCATTTCCAAAGTAGTGGCAGTAACAAAAGATGGAGCAATGGTTTAACTTTGTGTGGTATAGCTTAGCTAACCTTTGTGCTGCATTAATTTGATGTTTAAATACATAACTCACTTCACACAAACCAAATGCACTGGAAGAGATGAATGTTTTTATGATCTTGAGTTATAACTCTATTTTAGGCACTGTTTTTAATACTAGACACACTGAGAAGCAAAAAAGATCATGCTCTTTTTCTCTTAGAAAAAAATTTTAAAATGTGTTGTTGTTGTTGCCAGTCCTGGGGCTTGAACGCAGGGCCCTAAATACTGTCCCTGGCTTCTTTTTGCTCAAGGTTAGCACTCTACCTCTTGAGCCACAGCGCCACTTCTGGCTTTTACTATATATGTGCTGCTGAGGAATTGAACCCAGGGCTTCATGTATATGAGGCAAGAACTCTACCACTAGGCCATATTCCCAGCCAAAAAAATGTGTTATTAAATATTTCGAATGGCAAATAATGAGGGTTTAGGGAGGGTGATTGGAGATAAGAGAGCTAAAAAACACTGACGGTGGGGAATAGTTCAATTGGCACTGTAATAAACCACCAGAAATGGAGAAGTAGTCAACAAGGATTTCTAGACAATAACCTGGGTTGGAGAACCAGGCAAGATCTTGATGGCAGAACTTAATTTCAGAGATTCTCACTAATGGAGAACACTAGAAAATGACTCTAATAATGATCTACTTAGCACTAAATGCTCAGCACTGTTTGTAGTAGTGATGTGCAGAAAAACAGTCAAATAACTCACCTCTTTCTCACTATGAGAAATATACTATTTTTGCCTTTCCTGTTTTACAGATGAAAAACAGAGGCTAAATTCTACTTAGCAACTTGTCCAATGTCACCCAGCTACTATGGGACATCACTGGGGTTTAAATGCAGACATTCTGACTCTGTCTTGAGACACTTTTAACTTGTAGCTCAGATGACCTCTTCCATAACTGTATATATTTCCCTGATTGTGTGTCATCTGTTTTACTGTTCCCTTTGAAAAACTCAGGATAGTATTAGATCCCCTTGTGTAATCCAGTTACTGATTAACAACTGTAATTGTGTCTGCAACAGTATTATTGACTTGTCATGTAGTATAACCCAAATGCCAGCTCTGGGATTTAGGAAATCAGATCATTGGAAAAAAAACAAATAGCTAGCCTATTAAAAAGTCCATACTTGTACTCTCAAATAGTTAAATACACTGTCTTTCAAATATAACCATACCACAGATGGTTTCTGTTTGTGTCAGCCAGACTAAGTTTCATGTCCTCTTCCTATTCCGGGGTGTCAGTTATTACTTTTAGACAAATTTGAGGTTCTGAAATATGTTTGAGTCTAGTCACAAACACAAAAAGCACTAAGATTTTACTTATTCTTTAGGTAGGGTCTCATGCTTTTGCCTAGGGCCAGTCTCAGATTTCCCACTTCTTACAGACAACTTTTTGTCCACAGCTGAATGATAGGGTACACACCATTACATTCCTGGCTGATTAATTGAAATGATATCGTGTTAATGTTTCACATCAGTTGACCTTCTGATCCCTGCCTTCTGATAACTATTATTACCTACATTAAAGTGCTTCTTGTGGAATTAGTATAATAGATTTCAAGTTTTCCAGACATGTAACAATTCCTTTTCATAATTTTCAAGAGCTCCCTTTTCAGAAATTAAACCTAGAGGTGATTATCCACCTACAAACAATTAACTATAAATCTAATGTGTGATAAAAATGGCTATGGAAAATGATAACCCTTCTGTGCAGCACCTTAATAATAACAATAAAAATATATTTTAAATTGCACTCGAGAAATATAATAAAATTATTTTAACGAAAGACTGCTTCCATTCCCAAAGAGAACAATATATATTTCCCTTTAATTTGTATTCCAATTGTATCCCTACCCAACTGAGTATAAATTAAAATTGTGTAAAACTCCTATGCAATCATACTAAATCACAGTGAAGATCTACTCTCAAATAATTATAACTGAATTTTATTGATTATATAAATGTTTTAAAATCATACATGACACAATAAAACTAATGTTCAAATGTGACTGCCCTATGTTTTGTAGCATTTCTAATTCTGTACAATGTGATAAAAATTCCAACTCCTGTCATACACTGAAGAGTTCTTGCTAGACCACAAGCATGTTTAAGTAGAAAGCCAGCACTATACCATACAGTTACTTTTGCCAGCTGTGTGACTCTATCTTGGACTGAGCCAGACTCTGCACAGTGCCAAATCATCATTTGTAGAATTCTGGGTAGCCATGTTTTCTAGAGCCAAGAATCTGGAAAAGTGAGGAAAGGGAGAACATAAATGCTTGGGTGCATTTTGTAAATAAATCAACTGAAAAATGTGGCTCATTGAAAGAATCATAGCATTAATGTTGGGAACAAATTATTTATTTTTATTTTATTTTTTTGTCAGTCCTGGGGCTTGAACTCTGAGCACTGTCCCTGGCTTCTTTTTGCTCAAGGCTGCACTTGAGCCACAGTGCCACTTCTGGTGATTTTCTATATATGTCGTGCTGGGGAATTGAACCCAGGGCTTCATGTATACGAGGCAAGCACTCTTGCCACTAGGCCATATTCCCCAGCCCCTGGAACAAATTAATATTTTTAATCGCACCCAAATTAAGAGCATTATATAAGTCCTTAATATCAGACAATGTTCTTCTATCCAGAGAAAGGCAGAAATTATCTATCACATTATAGCAATGTAGGAATGCTAATATATCTTTATGTTTGCTTTTTTTTTTAAAGGCAACAAGTATTTGTTGCCCATCTTTTCTGTTAGGTGATGTTATAACCTTTTGATAGATGAAGTGAAAATGTCCACTGTCCTTAAAAATTATGTTGTTATTACAAAATTAAGAACAAATATTGTAACTGTACAGGTATGTGGGAAGGGGGCATAGAGTTAATATGACAAGTTAAGATAACTTTGTTAATAAATTTTTTATCAAGACAAAAAGTAGTTTAAAAGAAAACCTTTTGTGAAATTACACCTTTTGTAAAATTATATTGGACTTTAAATGATTTCATTCATTTATGAAACATGTATTATAGAAGGAGAGTCTTTCAATAAATCTGACAATAAATAAATTTGAGTGGGAATACAATGATTTCTACTATTGCCATCTGGTAATGATGGACAAGGGAAAATAAATAAAATTAAATGTTGAGTAAGCATAATAATTGGAGAACCAGGCATGGGAACACATAATTGTAATTTTATTCATTTTATTAATGACCCCATAAGTGATATGATCCATATCTAGGTAGAAACCCAGGCCTCTTCTTTACAACCTCCCTAAGGTGGGCCATCAGGCCTATGGTCCATGGCTCTAGGTCCCAACTGCTCAGTGTGAAGTCTGTGGATCAGCAACTTCAGCACTTCAGCATCACTGGGAACATGTTAAGGATGAAGAATCTCAGCCCTCAGCAGAGAACCTCATCATCAAAATCTTTTTAAAAAATCCTCAGATGATTTATGAACATATTTAAGCTTAACATCACTATCTATGTTGGACATTTCTCTCGATTACCTCAGCTTCCAATTCTTTCACACCCAGTGTGTATCCATATCCCCAAGTATTTCAAGCCTGATTCCTAAATAGAAGTAAACAGAGAATTAGTAGCCAAATTATCCCACCAGAATCTCTTCATGAAATTTCTCATGGAAATGTGTTCTACTTTCTTACTCATATTTTAATAACATAGAAGCAATTTATGATCAGTTAATAAAATCCATTTTACTGTATAATTTGAGAATATAATACTACAATCATTCATTAATTCAGTATTGAAAGTTTTTTTTATAATTTCCCTGGAGAACCCTTGACATTGAGATTTTCTCTTTTTCTAGTTGTGAAATATCGAATAGGTTCTTCTCCAAGTTTAAAATTTAAAAAAAAATTCTAATTTATATCTAGAATTTGGAGGATCTCACCAACAAAATAAATTTTTAAAAGAATTTGTTCGCTTTCTTTCTTTTCTTTTTTCCTTTGGCCAGTCCTGGGCCTTGGACTCAGGGCCTGAGCACTGTCCCTGGCTTCTTCCCGCTCAAGGCTAGCACTCTGCCACTTGAGCCATAGCGCCCCTTCTGGTCGTTTTCCATATATGTGGTGCTGGGGAATCGAACCGAGAGTTTCATGTGTTGGAGGCAAGCACTCTTGCCACTAGGCCATATTCCCAGCCCCCGCTTTCTTTCTTTCTCAGCTTAATTTTATTACAAGTTATATAGAGAGGTGTAGCAGTGACATACATAAAGTAGTGAGTAAATTTCTTGTCAAACTTGTTACTACTTCCATCGTTTTCCTCCCACGTCCCTTCTCCCATTGCCTTTGAAGTTGTAAAGTTCATTTCCAATATATTGTTTTGTGAGTATTGCTGTTGAATTGGTTTGTCCTTTATCCTTTGCCTCGCTAGTTTGTTGTTCCCCTTCCCTTCCTTAATCCAGATAAATGTATATACAATACCGAGGGTACCCAAATCAAATACAGTGTCTGCCTTTGTTTTTAATGAGTAGAAATAAGAAATACATATTTGAGATGAAAATTTATTTATCCAAATAAGCATGTGTGGGTATAAAACATTAAGTACATAGCTTTAAATGCACTAACATATTCAACAACAACAAAAAAAAATACCTCAAAACCATATTATACCTCATTCCCATATAATTTCCATAGCTGCCAAAAGAACATTATCAAAACCCAACATCACCACCAATGGACAAAAAAAAAAACATATCATAGAACACATTTCTCTTCAAGTTCATGGAAAAGAACAATTTATAACTCTGATCCAAACATTCTCTTTGAAAGGATGTTGCAGAAATAGCAGCCCACAATCTTGCCTGTGGTTGAATGAATTGAAGCCATTGCCAATACCACATTATCTATTTATGTATGGGCAGCCAGCTGAAAAACTAGCTACCTAATTTTGGTTATTTCCTCATCAATAAAAGTCTATTCTCTATGTTAAGAAAGAAAATTAATTTGATAAACGGCAAAACTGATTTATCAAAAGACATTTAGGCCAATCCGGTATGGTACTGTAAATGTTATCACTCAATTATAAGGTTAATCAAATTATGAAAGATCACTATTGAATAAAATAAAAATCAGCAAAATAAGTTACCATCTCAGGGTATAAAGTATATAAAATACTTTGGCGTAAACATTGATTGTCATAAAACTTCTAAACCCATTTTCTCATATAAAAATCCAGATTTCTCAGATAAAATATATTACTTGTATAAAGTATGAATTAAAACAACTCAGAGATTTTTTTTTACCAGTTCTGAGGCTTGAACTTGGGGCCTGAGCACTGTCCCTGGCTTCTTTTTTGGTCAAGGCTAGCATTCTACCTCTTGAGCCACAGCACCACTTCTGCCTTTTTCTGTTTTTGTGGTGCTGAGGAATCGAACCTAGGGCTTCATACATGCTAGGCAAACACTTTACTCTAAGCCACATTCTCATCCCCAACTCATAGATTTTGACTGTACTTTTAGAGAACTCTTACTTATACCATTTAACTTCTACCTCACTGTAATTTTGAGTTTAGAAGATTAAATTCCAAAGGACTGCTTTTCAGAAAACACATATTCACTAATTACTTATTTACGTCTAATCCATGTAGGTACACAGTTCTGCAATCTAGCCCTAGCCATACTGTCTAAGACTCACCATATAAGAAACATACAGAATGAACATAGTGTATAATGTGTGAAAGTTGATTTTCTGGCATACAAAGGGCTGAAAAGAAACTTTGTTGTGCTGCAGTTTAAGGATCAGAGAAGCTACTGTTTGTAATTAAGGTTTTCTTCAATTTAGAACTATTAGAGCATAATTCAGTTATTATATTAGAAATAATAAAGTATCTCCAACAGTGTATTAAATTAGCTTGAATAATTCAGACCCAGAAATTTCTGCTAATTATCTTGTTAAAATAAAATTATGAGCTATATCTCTTTTGTTAAATAGTATAGGAGCCAGCGAGGTTAAAAAAAAAGATCATTAATACTGAGTATCTTCAGCAATTCTAAACATTTAGCAAATCTTTCTTCAAAATGAAGCCATTACAGTATCACAAGTTTTCAAGTTTGAGTCATTGATAATTGTGATTCTATTACCTAAGAAGAAAACAATCTGGGAAACTCAAACGTTTTGAAAACTATCCTTAAGGAAAAATAACATCTTAGTGAACTAATCAGCTATTTGTCATATTTCAGTACTTTCCATACTCATTCACCTGGTAGAATTATGTGTGCTTTTTACTTAAGTTCTTATTAATTTATTAATTCAAGTATTTTAGATAATTCTATCATTCAAAATTTTATCCCTAAAAATGTGTATTATATAGAGATCTAGAAATGGGATAAAATTTTAAGGATGTAAATGAACTTGCAAGGTCTACTATAGATACATGGATTAAGAATCTATTCCAAAAGATATATCCTGCATTGGCCATATCAAAAGATAATAAACTAAAACAAAAAAGAAAAGAACTAGTAATATGCAGTAATTGTCTAAAGTTTTATCAATCCTGTACCATATTTGAATGTGGAACTATGTGAAAACTTAGATAACTACAGTTTTCAACAAAATATAAAATCTAGCTTATTTCATGGCATATACTTTTTGAGCTCAGCCACACTGACCACAAAATGCAGCTGGGCACTCAGGCCAGCATCCTGTGGTAAGCAGAACCATTTCAAGCAAGGGGAGAAAAAAAGAAAAAAAAAAGTAAAACTCTATGCAGCTATTATTTCCCACACTCAATCATATTGTGAGCTCTTGACAGTATATCCTAGGGGATCACTGTACCTACGGTAATTTCAAGAATCTGCTGTTAGATAAAGGAAGAAAGAGATGATTTCAGGGCTATATAGAACAAGATTTTTTTAAACTTTTCTAGATTACTTACTGCTTGTTGAGATTATGTGTGAATTTATTCACTTTTATGGTATTTTTGCAATTAGAAAACTTTATATTGCTCACTAATTACTTTCCTCATCAGAAGAAAATATAACATGTACCAAAGAGGAGATTTATGTGATGAAAATATTATAATGATTATGGATATTTATACCAATTGACTTACTCAGAAGACAAGATGCTTTATTAAATCATTTTCATTCTTCTTAACACTTATATTTCTTTTCCCTTTTATCAAGTCATGCCTTTGTGCCTCTACCACAGAAGCAGAGGGTAAATGCTGATAGGCTGCTTAACTTCCTTTCCTGGTACTGCAAAGTTTGTGTTCATCCAGGTTGTGGAGACTAAGGATTTAGAGAAGAAAGGAAGCTAAGTATCTTCCTAGGGGCAGAGTCTTTGTATCAGGTGTAAGGAACTCAGATTCTCTTAATCCAGATGTTTCACAGTATAACAAAACTATGTGAACTTGACAAAGTGAATCCGTTTATGCATGAGTTCACTGAATATGATGCATACCCAATACATGTTTTCATGTCTCAGTTGCTAAGCTTCATACTATATGTGTGTGGATACATATGTGAATATATATATATACATATATTCACACAAATACATTTTTTTCCTGAGACTGACATGATGTTTTCTCTCGCCCACAGTAAGGTGCAAAGTTAAAGATAATTCAGTGAGACTGACCTACTGGAGAACTGACTGTTACATACAGGACAGTGGGTCATCTTCTTGTTCAATTACAACTATTTACTACCTTCTAATTCAAGTAAATGAAGTAATTATTTTCTTCTGAAAGGAAGAACATGACTGTAAGAAGCAGATGCTTGGAAAAATTCACCATGAATAGCATGGCTTCTCCTTAACCCACACTCTTTTTGTGTAGTTTTGGAATTGAGAAGTGGATTCTATGGACAATATAACACTGGTGTCTGCATGGAAGGAAATATACCCTTCACAAAAACATATTTATTTAAAGTGACTTTTAGCCATATTACTAGTTTGCTATCTGCCAAATATGTATATATGTTTCTGTGTCTGCATGCACACACTTCCAAGCTATCATCCATAACATCACACTTCTCAGCATCCTACTTGGAGAGACCCCCAGAGAGAAGTGAAATTTGGAGTGCCAAAATCTCATGCAGACCTTTCTGTCTGCTCTGTAAATTTTAGCCAAATTTAAAATACCAGTTCGTCCCTTGGCCACATTGTTTTAGCCTTCTCTACATTTCCAATGTAAAGAATAGAATAAATTACACCTAAGATCACTTAGACAAGAATGCTCCCGATGCTACTTACGGCAGAAAAGAACAGATTCCCTCCCATCATTGGATTCTGCAGTTATTAACGGGATTTTCAAGTGTAGAGAAATGGAGTGGTGGACAAAGTATCCTTTGAGAATTGGAGAACAGTCTTTGGGATATGTGGAACATGACTCAGTTCTTGGAGGCTACCACAATTTTCTCCTGAAAATCCCTTGGTTAAATGGTTCATAGCAACAATGGTACTTTCCCTAACACTTGCCAAAAAAAAGAAAAGGCATTTCTCCCTTACTCTCACAGATTAGAGATGGAATTAGGAAATTCTGATTGTTGACAGCTGACCTTAATATCTACATGAAGGTTAAACCCCGAAAGATAAATGACCATCATGCCAGCAACATAAAATGATGGCTTGTTGTTTCAGTGTTATTCTGAGAGAATAAAGGGGACCACTTGTTCATTGAACTCATCTTGGATGAGGTGACAGAATTATGATTACCTGTTACCATGACTCATTGTTTCTTTGCTAGAGGAAGTAATAAAAGTGGTGAATTCCTTTATTTCCCACAAGTCACCTTGTTGTAAGCAAAGCCAGAACATTACTCTGTTGAAATACCAGATCTGCTCAGACTTTTAGAGAAAGCAAGACAAGGAGTGACTTTATTTAGGAACAAGGATCAAACCTATGGGAAATGAGCCTAAATATGTTTAATACTGATAAAGGGGCAATAACAGAGAAGCAGCATGGGTCAGATTCTGCCTTCTTAAAAAACTTTTATCTCTTTTAGAAAACAAAATGAAAATTATATCACATTTGAGGATTTTAAATTTTCCAGAAAAAAAGTGTAGAATTGTTCAAGGCAGACTAGAAAATCCTTTACAATCATTGAAGCTGGATAAACAGGGACACATGAACGTTTCTTATCTTCTCCTCCTTGTGTGCTTGAGTATTTATGAAAATCATTATGTAAAGAAGGTTCATTAGGTTTTGTCCTATAAAAAAAACTTTATGGATTTTAGCCATTTCTAAAAGAGTGACTCTTTTAGCTTACAGTATAATAGCTTATCAGCTCCTACTGTGGTGAACAATGTTCCTGAAGACTAAGACAATAAGCAAAAAAAATTGCAGTGGGAGACTTGGTAAGAAACACACACACACACACACACACACACACACACACGCATGCGCGCGTGCGCAGCACACTTCTACCTCCTGCAAATTAGATCATGCTATATCTTCCTTCCCATGTACAGAGAAATTAAAATAAAACAACAGTTGTGCCATGTCACAAGTATCTGCGCTCATTAAGTTAGTAAGTCTTTGCTAGAGAAAGATTGGCTTTCATTCTGACCGTGTGTTCTTCCACAATTTTGTATATCATTTTTTCTTTATACAGAGATTGTGTTAATACCAGTTAGCATGACTTTGAAATTATTCCCACCACTCAGGAATACTGTTACTTTTGACCTCCTTTTTGTCTATTCCAGCTCTTCTCCCGCGTTGAATCATCTACATCTTCAATTTGTTTCCATAAAATTTTTCTTCTCGAGTTTGTCAAATTGCTTTTGTTGAGAAGTTTATAAGATGGTACTCTGACATATATTTTCCTTATACCTGATTATCACTAGTGAGTCTTGTTATTGTTCAAGATATGTATTACTGGTCCTTGTAGCCAAATAACAATATGATTTCTTCATTTTAACCTTTATGTATCTTATCTTCCCTTTAATATGCATATTAATTTATTATGGTATGTGTATCCATTCTTACTCAGTTAATTTTGGGGATTCATCTCAAGAGTCCCCTACCTTTGCTCAGCTTTCTTCATCACAGCTGGTGCCCTACCACCTGAGCCTGGTCTCTAGTCTCCCTTTATCCTGGTTAATTAGAGATGGAATCTCATGGATGTTTCTACCCAGGCTGGCTTCAGAGTTCCTCTAGATCTTAGTCATCTTAGTATCTAAGATTACAGGCATAAGCCACTAGCACATGGCTAGGAATTTCCATTCTTGATGAAATGCATTTCTTTTAGAGGATTTTTTTCTATGTTTAGTTTGGTAGGGAATATTGTGCTCTGATAAATATGTAATTAAAGAAAACAGAAACCTACCTGTCTGTCTTCCTTCCTTCCCTCTTTTCTTTCTTCCTTTCTTCGTTCTTTCTTTTGTTGGGGTTTGAATTCAGGGCTTCCTACTCCTGATTGAATTATATGCCCAAATCTGGCATTCTGCCTCCACTCTGATGTGTCTCTAGTAAGTGGAGATAAAGCCTTAGTCTTAAATTGTTTCAGCTGGCTTCAAGGATCCTGATCTTCCATAGTTCAGCCTCTTGAGTAGCTAGCGTTATAGGTGTGGGCCACTGCTCACCAGCTGAAGATTTATTTCTTAGGGAACACTTAGGGAAAACTTTTGCATATTTTAATATATTATTCAAAATGATATGATATTAATTTTTCTACCCTGTTAACAAATAGGTTGTATTTGTTTTCAAAGACAAAGCATGATGTTTTACATATACTAACATATAATACATATGTAAACAATAATGAAATTTGGGGCTAACTCATCTTTTAATATGTTATAATAAAAATGTTTTCAATATAGTTTACTGATGTCCAGACATCTTAGCTATAATGTGACTTTTATTTAGGAAAGCAGCTTATTTTAATGACTGTATTTTTCCTTCTAAAAATCCATGTTGGTATTTGCTCATTTTCACTTCTTCATAGATATAACACTATTTTTTCTTTTTAAACAACATGACAACAAACATTTGTAAAATGTAACTCTAAATCAAAATAAGGTCCAGAATTTTAGACACGTACACACCATCCTAAACCTCAATAATTGATGCTAATGTACTTGAACATAAGAACTAAAAATACTTGAAAATCTTTTCCTGATGTGGTAATATGTTGCTGCCCTCTTATGGAAGATTCTTGCATGGCAGTAGCTTTACACATTAAAAAAATATTGTAAAGGTTACTTACAAAGGGGTTAGTTACAAAAGTCAGGTGATGAGCACATTTCCCTTTGAAATGTGTCACTCCCTCCCTCATCTTCTCCTAGTTTTCCCCTCTCCTTTCCCCACCCACATAAGTGGTGTTTTATTTTGTTTCGTTTTGTTTGTAAAGGCACTGGATCTTGAACTTAGTTCCTAAGCACTGTTCTGCTCAAAGCTAGCACTATACCACTTGAACCATAAGTCTACTCTACTTTGGGGTGGTAAAGTAAATTGGACATACCATCTTACAAATTTTCCTGCCCGGAAGAGCTTTGAACCATAGTTCTCAGACCTCTTGAGTAATTTGGATTATAATATGAGCCACAAGTACCTCACTACTTATTTGTGTGTGTCATTGTTATTTGTAATAACAAATAAAACAATTATAGAGATGTTACCACATAAGTCAGAAAATGAGTACATTTCTTTTGGGGCAGTGTCACCCATTCCCTTGATCTCTTCCCATTTTTCCCTTCTATCCCCACCCTGTGCAGATCATTTCCAACATAGTGTCCAGTGAGAACCATTACTGCATTTGTTCATCCTTAATACATCTATTTTTAAGTACAGTCAGATAAGTAAGATTTAAATACTGTAATTGGATTCATTATTCTATGTCCTGCTTATTATTTGGATTCTTTATTAGTTAGCTTAATGGCTGAAATATATTTTTAGCTTTTGTAATTGTTAAAATGTATTCTAAGGGGCTGGGAATATGGCTTAGCAGTAGAAGGCTTGCCTTACATGCATGAAGCCCTGGGTTTGATTCCTCAGCACCACATAAACAGAAAAGGCCACAAGTGGTTCTGTGGCTCCTGCATGGTAGATTGCTAGTAATGAGCAAAAAGAAACCAGAGATAGTGCTCAGGCCCTAAGTCCAAGCCCCAGGACTGGCAAAAAAAAAAAAAAGTATTTTGAATTGGATGAAGTGGAAAATAAGAAAATGTTGAGGGGGCTGGGGATATGGCCTAGTGGCAAGAGAGCTTGCCTCGTATACATGAGGCCCTGGGTTCGATTCCCCAGCACCACATATACAGAAAACGGCCAGAAGTGGCACTGTGGCTCAAGTGGCAGAGTGCTAGCCTTGAGCAAAAGGAAGCCAGGGACAGTGCTCAGGCACTGAGTCCGAGGCCCAGGACTGGCCAAAAAAAAAAAAAAAGAAAATGTTGAAAGTCATAGTTAAGACATAGTCTGATATTTTACATGTTCTACTCACAAAGCTTTCTGAATGGCCACCCATTTTCATCCAAACCTTAGACATTAAGTACTATTATTATCCCTGATTTCTGATGAAGAAATGGAGAACCTGAGAGCATAGGAAAGACTTTTTCACATGGATACCAAGTATCAGTACTAGTGAGCTTAGGCATCTAGTTCTGAGCCTTACTGCTTCTCTATGACCAAGATTATTTTCATAAAGTCCTGACACATTTATTCATGATTCCTGAAGAAAACCTAGAAATTTTCAGTTCACGACTAGTCAGGTAGGTCATTTATGGAGTTATAACAAATTAAATTGACCAATTTCATGCTATTCTAAGGCATTATTTGACAGTTCTTTGCTGCAACAAAATACCAGAGGATGAGTTTTCAAGAAGAAAAGAGATTTACTATACCTTTCAGGTTCACAGTAAGGAAGTCCATGCCCAAGCCTCCTCATCCATGCTACCTTTAGGGGTCACCATGTGGCTGGCTACTTTATGGAATGGTTCCTGGCAGTGTGGTCATCAAGATTCAGAGAATGGAAGACCTCATGTGGAAAGAGAAAAACAGAGAGCAGAGAAGGACCATGCTTGTGTTTTTATGATAAGCTCTCTTGTGGGAACTACCTGGGATTCCAAGAATGCTTTCTAGGACAGCAGTCTCAATAATATCCCCTTGGGGTCCACCTCTTCAAACTCCATCTTCTCATCAGAACCCAACTCCCAGGTCCAAACCATAGGAATCAGTGTGCATTTAGACATGGCTCTGGCCCTCTTTTTTCTCTCCTTCAGTATTCCTCTTTCTTAAAAAGAAAAGAAAAATAAAGGTCTCTTCTACACCAAGAGCTGTGTATGCTCAGCAATACACTTCTGAATGAAACAAAATAGCTAACCTTTGGGATTTATGATACTAATGTAGGAGACAATTTGAATATGCTGTAATGAATGATGTTTCAAGGGTCAACAGAGCATCACATAAACAAGAGTAAAGAAAATACTTCCTAATCTGGGAATGGAAGGTGTATTCATTTTAGCTAAGTTGAGAAAATAAAAGAATGCAAATAGAAACAGTAACATGTACAAAGAAATAGGTTAACAGGAGCTGGGAGTATGTTCATCTGGCAGTAAGCATGGTGCCTGCAGTAGTATGTATGGAAGGAAGGTGCTCTGAGACTTGCCATCAAGAGCTAGGGATAGCATGTTACACAGCTCAAAGTGGAGAAAGCACAGAGTCTTGGGAGGTGTATCTTTAAATAAAATAGTGTGGGTCTTATTTTAGCTTTCGAGGCTTTTTATCTCTTTAACCTATAAATTAAGCCTTTCTAAGAATTTGAAAAGACGGGGGCTGGGGATATGGCCTAGTGGCAAGAGCGCTTGCCTCGTATACATGAAGCCCTCGGTTCAATTCCCCAGCACCACATATACAGAAAATGGCCAGAAGTGGCTCTGCGGCTCAAGTGGCAGAGTGCTAGCCTCGAGCAAAAAGAAGCCAGGGACAGTGCTCAGGCCCTGAGTCCAAGGCCCAGGACTGGCAAAAAAAAAAAAAAAGAATTTGAAAAGTCAAACACTACTGAGAAAAAAATCCAGATTCTACCAAATAGAGAAAAGCAATCACTGAAAATACTGTTCCTAAATGTATCTAAGTTTCAAGAAAATTGATCTAATGCAAGTTTCAGTAATAATTCTGGATATTAGTTTTAAAAATATCTTATTCAGGGCTGGGGATATGGTCTAGTGGCAAGAGTGCTTGCCTCCTATACAAGAAGCCCTGGGTTCAATTCCCCAGCACCACGTATACAGAAAACGGCCAGAAGGGGCACTGTGGCTCAAGTGGCAGAGTGCTAGCCTTGAGCAAAAAGAAGCCAGGGACAGTGCTCAGTCCCTGAATCCAAGGCCCAGGACTGGCAAAAACAAAACTAAACAAAACAAAAAATTCCTTATTGGCAGTACTAGAATTTGTTTGGGTGATGCTCTACTACTTGAGCAACAATTATCATCCTCCTTTTTTCTGCTTATCTTCAAAATGGAATCCTCATAATTTCATTTTGTATGTGTGGGTATTGGGGCTTGAACTGGATGCCTCTTCTTCTCTCAAAGCATTTTGGCCTAAAGCACACTTTCACTTGCTGGTCAATTGTATGAGTGTCTTGCAGGCTGATCTGCCTGGACTAGCTAGCTCTTTCATCCTCAGATCATAGCCTCTGAATGAGGAGCTAGGTTTATAGCCATTATATACCTTTGCCCACTTCAGTAAAATATTCTTGGCAATACCCTTAATAACAAAAAATTGTTTACAAAGCTGCGAAAACTAGGTCTTTATTTGAGGAATGGGCACTTATTGTATGTGTTTATTTTTGTGTGTGTGAAATGTCACTCATTGTCTTTGGAAATACACAAAACACATTTGAAACAGACAAGCTAGCAAAAATAAATAATTCACCTTATTTGAAATAATATGCCCCAATGTATACTATATATATAATAGAAAATGTATGTTTCAATATTTTCTTTCATCTTTCTAAAGAAAATGAAGACACAAATTTGTCTCTCTTTCTCTACATAAAAGTCTAATTTTGGTCTCATCTTCAAATTCCAAGCCAGCACTCAGAATTCAAGAGGAGCCAGACAAGGTCATGACACCTGGTTGCTCAGTGAAGGATTTCACAGCATGCAAAAGAAAGCAAGAACTCTTAAAAAATTATTTACACAAGCAATAGTCTTTTTGTATTAAAGGACACAAATTTATTCACATATAACTTATTTCCTCTTTGACTAGCGGTATAATGTGCATATACAAATATAGAAATCTAACTCAACTTATCAAATTATTATGATAACCATTGTCACTGAGAAATCATATCATTTGATGCTTAAAGTGTTTCCTTTCCCCAAAACTTTTATGCCATACTATTAGAATTATAGGATCATAACAAAGTACTATGCTTTAATTACATTTGAGTGCCTATGAAACAAAGTGCTTATGAAAATTGGGCACTTTGAATGAATCATGGAAAAATCAAGTCGAGATCTCAGAATTAGTGTTTCTCATCACTGCATTCTGAAATGCATATTTCTACAGAGGAAGAAATTATACTAGAGGCGGGTGGGATAAGTTCCAGTGTATATAGTTAGATAGAATGAATAAGCACTAGTGTTCTAATGCTACAATAAGGCTACTAGAAGTTATGAATTATTTTATGATTTATAAAAGACAAGAGATCATAAGCGCCAAAGAAAAGCAGAAATACAAATTACCCTGATCACAATGTATGAGTTGTCACCACAGAGTACTACATAAACAATATCAATAAGAAATAAAAAATTAAGTATTAATAATAGCCAGTCATTGTTGGCTCATGTCAAATAATCCTAGGCTGAGATCTAAGGATTCCAGTTCAAAGACATCCTGGGCAGGAAAGTCCATAACACACTATCTCCAGTGAATCATCCGAAAGTGGGAAGTGGAACTGTGGCTCAAATGGTAGAATGCTAACCTTGAAAGGAAAAATAAAAAATAACAATGCTCAGGGACAGTGTCCCAGCCCTGAGTTCAAGACCTAAGCTGAGTGCAGGCACGCGTGCACACACACATACACACACACTCACAACCTAAAAGTATATGGACAATTTGAACCTACATAAACATGAACATATGGATGTGCAAGCATTCCATAAGCTCACTGCATCAAGATACCAGGGCTCCCTGTATTCATATGATTCTATCTCCTAATGGTGAGTCTGTTAGCCTCCCTCCTTTCCCTTCACTGGGAAAACTGCAGTAGATAGCCTGCCATTCCCCAGTCTCCTTTCCATTTCCAAATAGCTCATTTTTAGCTATATCACTTCCAGGTGTAAGTTTAACTAACAGGGTTTATAAAAGTAGTACAAAAGTAATTCAAAGACACAGAACCTCTGGTTTGTGGTATAGAAAAATATGTTCTTGCTCTATGCCGGTGGCTCACACCTGTCATCCTATCTACTCAGGAGACTGAGATCTGAGGATCACGGTTCAAAGCCAGCCTGGGAAGGAAAGTCTGTGAGACTCTTATCTCCAAATGACCACCAGAAAACTGGAAGTGGCTTAGGGGCTCAGAGTGGTAAAACCTTGAGCTGAATTGCTCCAGGATAGTACCCAAGAGCAGAGTTCAAGCCTCACTAAAAATAAAGGTAAAAAGAAGTTCCTCTATTTATTAATTAAACACTGAACTGGGAAAGGGAAGGTAAGGGGTTCATAGGCAAAGAAGTAAACGAGAAAAAACGAGACAGCATTTATTCTTTAATTTCACTTTGTCTTCGAACTAAAGAAAGTGGTGGATTTTTAGTTACTACATGCTGAAAGAAGAATGAACAATAAATGAAAAATCACTGAAGAACAGATTCCATGAAAGATAGCTTCTCCACTTCATTTGACCTTTTTTTTTTTTTTTGGTCCTAGTTTACTCATTTGCCAACTGGAGGAATTAGAAGGGCTTAGATTCTCTTCATCTCAAAAGTAGGACCCCTGTATTCTTTATGTTAGCTTGTGAATAGCAGGGTGTGGATTTATTTTCTACTGCAAGTTGTACTAAAAGAAAATGTAATCAAGTATGACTTGGAAAGCCATGGCCTACATGTTCATTGCAGTATTGTTCACAAGCACCAAGATACAGAAACAGTCTAAGTGTCTCTTAAATGAGGGAGGAGGTAACAAGTTGAACAAGAAATGTATCCACTCCCTTACATATGAATCTGTAACCCCTCTGTACCACACTTTGACAATAAAGAAAAAAGTTTAATAAAAAATAAGAATGAATGATAAAGATGGTGTAATACATACAACACAATATTATTCAGTTCATTTAAAAACGAGATGTTACCATTTTCAACAGCATAGATGAGTCTGGAGGACATTGTGCTAAGTGAACTAAGTAAGACACAGAATAACAAACATGGCATGATCATATTTATATGTGAAATCTTAAAAAAATGAAAACTACATGGAAACTGAGAATAGAAAATAGGTCATGAGGGCCAAAGTGAAGAAAAGAGAATTAGGTCAATAGGAACAGATTTAGAGTTATATTGACAGAATAAATGTAGAGATTTAACAAAAAGCATGAGGATTATATAACTAATAATAATGTGTGCTGAAATATTGCTATCTGTAGTTTCTGTCATATCCAATGTCATAAACAAAGTTTTATTCTTAAATATTATAATAGTTTAACACCAGTGATAGCACTGTGAAATATTCTATTGAACATATGAACATATTAAGGGAAGGTGTATGTAAGTACCAATTAGCTGTAACATCCTATCATTCCTTTATCTCTAAAGTGATTACAGCTCTGCTAATCAATCTATTAATCCATCTTGGGATGGGATGGTTGTGAAATGCCAAAATGCTGAGTCAAATGCCAGTACCAAGTGTGATAAAGAACATAATCCCATTCAGCCAATCCAATAAAAACCAACATGAAAGAAAACCAAAACATAGCACCATTTTAACTTTGTTTATTTGTAGATTCAAATGTGATGCCATACAGTTTAAACAATCACTTAAAAAAGGATTTATAGTTGCTTAAAACAGAAGCAAAACAAATATATGAAATAAAATGCCATCTTGCTTCAGGTTTTCAAATCAGTACTTAGTGTACTAAACATCTATATACATGTAATTAGAGTATAAATATACTATAAGTAATTTTGAAATCAGAATAAATATCCAAGTAGGTTTGTAGGCACACTGCATAAGAAGAATGCAAAATCTACATAATTCTAGAGGGTGCTGAATGACTCCCTCTCAGCTCGTTTCCCCATATCTATTTTACACAAAACACACAATCATCATTCTTATCCTCAGTCATTTCTGAAGTCTAACCTTTCATCCCATGATCCATGCCTTCATGTTCTTCAATTCTATTGAATACGATTCAATACTATACAGCTACTGCATAAGAAAATATTGTTCCATTTTCTTCAACGAAATGCCTAGCAAGGTATCCAATGCTATCAAAATAAGTATAGCCTATCTACATATTATACTCCAGGAAATGTGCAGAGAGGCACTGATTTACACAACTGTCCTTGTAAATGCGGAGAGTTACCCTGAAGGTGAAACTTATAAATTGGAAGTATAACCATTTTTTAATTTGCCAATATTGTTAAAAACAGAAATCATTAGAAACCGAGGTAATGTATATATACATGTATATATTAGAAATAGAAATACTTGAAAATACACCAAAAGTACTTAAAAAAATCCTGATAAGTGTGGACCTCAGTCATTGTAAGCTCGGTCTGCAATACTTCCTGAACAAATGGAAACCCATAAATCCAAATGAATATTCTAGTTTGCCTGACATACACTGTCAGGATTTAAGATCAAGCCTTGGAACACCTGAGATCGACCTCTGATAAGTGAAGCCCAGCACTTCAGATAAGAGAGAGTCAATGTCCGTTGATTAAAAAAAAAAAATCAACCAAACAAAACCTTCTAATTTGCCACCCCAGCTACAAGTCAGATTCTGGCATATCTGGTGTATCTGGCATATCCGCCATCAGATACCCTATTCCATATCGTCCATTGGGAGCCGTGTCCAGAGTTGGCGATCCACTCTGTTTTCTATAAATATTTTTACCAAAATGTGGAGAGGACATTTCGCTTGGTATCTTCCCGTGAATGAGGCTTGCATCATCCCCATCTAAGTTTACTGGCTCCTTCAGGGCCCGTCCTCTTTTATAGGTCACAGATGCCAAATTACCAGAAGTATCATCTATGAGGTTGAAACAACGAACAATGAAGACGACAGGGACCGGAAGTATGGCAAAGACCATCAGGGAGATACACAGAACCATTCCCCACAGAGGATAACTCACAAATTCTTCAGATGCCTATCAAAACAGAAACAGAATCAGTCATAAGCTTTCTATATCAGTCATAGGCTTTCCATGCATATACACAAATAAACTACATTTGTCTTTCATCTGTGAGTAAGGAAATCTTGACTACTTTGCAACTTGCTTTCCTGTGACTGATCGAAATCAACTGATATGGCATTCGCCAAATTCAAATACTAGTTATAAAAACAAAATAGAAAATCTTAGCATTTATGATTCTATTTCTTAGAGGTGGCCTTGACTCAAAAATTATTTCAAAGAAGCCAAGAATGAAAGAACAGTAAGAGAGAGGTGTGTGTCTGACAGAGAGAGAGAGAGAGAGAGATAGTACAACTCTCCAAGCTGAATGCAACTGCATGAATTAGCCCTAACAATTCTAAAAGAATTGCAAGTTCACATACCATGTACTAAGAAAATAAATAACCATAACTTCCATCATAGAATTTGGCAGTTGCTTAATAGCAAGTAATAAAATGAAACTTTGGGGAAACAAAACATCAATTTGAAGAACCCCAAATAAAAGTGACATCATTTATAACAAAGCAGAAAATACTATGAAGAAACAAAAGTCAAGATCATCTAATGTGGTATTTCTTTTACTTTTTAAAAACTGTAATGCTTTATTTTGTATTTTACCTTATCTTCAATCCATGCATTATAGCCAGGAGGACTTAATCCCATATTCACGATGCTGGCTATCAGCAGTGACAGTAGAATTAGAGGAGAAATATACTTCCACATGTAATAGTAATACCTGCTGGGTGCAAAACCCAGCATATCTTTTAGGTCTTCTATAAACCTAATAAAAATAAATTGAATAATTACTTCCTCAAGTCACAATTACTATACTTTAAAAATAGACATTGCATCTATCAATGGCTTGATAGATATAGAAGCATGAAATATCTTATGACATTTTATTCTGATCATAAGTTCATATTTAAAGCTGACATAAACATTTATAAAGTAATAATGAAACCAATAAATCCTACAAATTCATTTTGAAAAACTATCTTAATCCAATTATTAAAATGTACTTCTACCTAGAATTCCCTATTTTATAAGCACACCACTTGTGGCACATCAACAACCTTCCCATCGTTTTACATGATACTTATTCCTTAATATCATCAATTAATACCCCCCATTGTTATTCCCATTTTTGAGCTTTTCTTATTTTTACAAATTATTTGAAAGAAGGTCCATACTGGGTACTGGTGGCCCATGCCTGTAATCCTAGCTAACCAGGAGGCTAAAAGCTGGAGTTTGAAGTTCCAAGCCAGCTTGAGCAAGGAAGTTCATGAGACTCATCAATTACTCACCAAGCCTGAAGTGGAAGATTGGCTCAACTGGTTGCCCTGAGTGAAAAAGCTAAAGACCAGCGCCAGACTCTGAGTTCATGCACCAATACTAGTACCAAAATAAAAGGAAGTCCATATTTTATAACTAAGTGACACATCTCTCACCCCTCCCAAACCTCCCTTGTCTATCTCTGTTGGATGGAACCTGTACAGGTCCTGGCCTACAGTTCCAAAGGACACTGAAACTGACTTTCTCCATTTCTACCAGTCTCTCTCCTCAGCACCCCAGATTCTACATCCCTGCTTTTTTTTTTTTTTACACATCTAGGTATTTTTCCCTATAATTTTCTAATTAAGTTTATGTTAGATGTTTTAAATTATAAATTACATCAGGAAATACTTTAAATAAAATTCATCCTTTTTAAGTGTGCAGAGTTTACAATGTCAAAACATGTAGCTATTATATAATATACTATCTAAAAATGAAGTTTTCCTGCCCATCTGGTACTAGTTTTTGTATAGATACAGTAATGATCCAAATCTAGTTTGCCTGGTAGATTCTTACAGAAGAAAAGGAAAATTTCTCCTCTGGTCTTATGTGTTACTGGTTATCTGTAAACACTGTACGTGATGCTATATTGACTAGGTTTACCTTTCCTTGAAAATCCTATTTAACAAAATAATATTGTCCCATAATATCTGTTGAAATCAGATTTTCTCCTAGAAACTTTGCTTTTTTGTGCTTTTTTTAAACAGTCTTCAGAATAGACTTTGGTATCCCTTTTTACACTCCGCCTCTGCCAAAAATGGATCTTTATATTTTCTTCATGGTTTTGCCTTTTCCAAAATGTAATCCATTTGGAATCATACAGGATGTGGCCTCATCCCATTTGCGTTTCCTCACTAAGCAATATGCATTTGCATTTGAGCACTGAACAATGTTCAATGATCTGGATGTATCCTAGCTTATCCATTAAATGTTATGTTAAAGGATAACTTGGTTACTTTCAACTTTTGGTAATGAATAAAGCTGCTATAAACATTTGCAGCGTGTGTGTGTGTGTGTGTGTGTGTGTGTGTGTGTGTGTGTGTGTGTGCGTACACATGCACGCGCACCCAGTTCCAGGGCCTTAAACTTAGTGTCTGATCACTGTCCCTGAGCATTTTTGCAATCTACCACTTGATCCACAACTCCATCTGGGCATTTTGGTGGTAATACAGAACCTCTTCAACTTTCCAGCTCGGGGATGGCATTCAACTTCAATCCTCAAATCTTAGCCTCTGAATAGCTAGGATTACAGGCACTGTCAGTTCTTTGCACACAGGTTGTTATGAGGACATTTACTTTCAATTCATTTGAATAAATACCAGAGTATACTGGATAGATCAAAAGGAAGAGTACCTTCAGTTATGTTAGAAAGGGACCAGCTTTCTACAGAGTGTGGTGCTTTGCATTTGCACCAACAATCAGTGAGGGCTCTTACTATTCCACACTTTCAGCAGTATCTGTGCTGCTGGTATTCTAGATGTGGGTTATTCTAATAGAAGTTTAGTTATATCTTTTTATTACTGGATTTGCATTTCTCTGAGGACCTGAGACGGGAGCCTCTTTCATATCCTGTTTCCTATCCATAAAGGGTTTAGGTAGAGAGGGGAGCCATAGTTTAATGCATGTCAGACAGTTGTATTACTACTATTTCTGTATAGTTGGTGATTAGTAATCATAGGTTTCCTGTCCTTCAGTTGCAGCTTTTGAAAGTAAAAATCACCCTCTAACCTTTGCCACATCATTCATGCTATACTGACATTTTTCTCTATGTCACTAACAAATACACAAATTTTCACTCAGTGTGCTCACATTCTCACTTTACATAAGGCACTCATAAGCTTCATTGTCATACAATACCTATGTCAATTACATGCAATATCTTAAAAAGCATATAGATAAGAAGGATAAGAGCGAATGAGTAAAGGGGTGACACCGTCACCTGTACTCTTCTCCTGACTTATGTATCTCTATAACCTTTATAATAACATTTTTAAATAAAAATTGAAAGCATTGGATAAACACTTCTGTCCTTGGAGAGTAGTCTGATACTTCATTTCACACAAAAAAACGTACTTTTCAAATTAATCAGGTAGATATGTACTAAACTCAGAGATTTAGGAATACAGTGAATTCAAGCAATAACTCAATTAGAATACAAAATCTGTGCACAGCAAATGATGTATGTCAGGGCAGGATATAATTTCCCTAAACTATACTATTATTAAAAGGCTTTGTGACACACCCAATCCTTTCATAAAATATTTTAGCCAAATAATAAGGAGGTAGGATGAACTGCATTTATGTTGCTGTAAAATGCATAATAAAAGATAACTTGTAGTCTCTCTTAACCTGACTTTCCAACTGTGAAATTCAGGTGATAATAATACCTCAAAAAGAACATGGAGTTCTGAGAACACAGCCAGTACTCACTTTATCCTGAAAGTTTTTGATAGTCAGAATTAAACTGAACCCTCAGAACAGATGATATCAGAATATACACAAGTCTAATTGCTCACTCAATAGGGGAGCATTTTTAGTAGAGTCATTGAATGAATAGAGTTTGCAAAGCATTTGACACAGTAAATATTTTTCCCTTTTCATTTCTCTCCTCTTTCAAATGAAATGGATATCGATAATTGGGGTTTCCCAAATAAAGATGAGAAAATGAACATATAAAAGCAAATATACTTACTTATCTATACCATAAACAAAGCTTACAGCAATATTCTCCAAAATGACTACAATTAGAAGAGGCAATGTAGCAGAATAATCATCAAACATTGTAACAAAGTAATTTCCAGAGTGCTGCACAAATATGAGACCAACACCAAATGCCAGAAGACAACAGATAACTGGAGGAAAAGAATGAACAAAAGGCATGAGTGCTACCCAAAATCATCTTTCAAATTTCATTATGAATCCATCATTACATTCAAACAAAAGAAATCATTGCATTCAAACACTGTTTTAACTTTTATTACTTGTTACAGGAAATTATTATTTAATGATATAAATATGACTTTTGGGAGCTCTGTTACATGGGTTTAGACTCAAATGGAATACAAACTTACTTTAGAGCACCAAATCATTACCCTGAGACTATGCAATGGAATTTTACCAAGCATGAGTTAAAATTATAAATTTCCATACTTCAATTCTATTTCTAAAAGCAAAGTGACCTTTTCCAGGCAGTAAAGGTCCCAGGTCACTCTTATGACTCTTATATGCTTGTAAAGTTTTCACTCCATATGAAAATTTAGAAAAAAATAATTATGAAACTAATCTGGCTTATATTAAGACTATTAAAGCCTATGTGTTTTTATATTAAAAATATTATCTTTAAAGCACAGCTGGAAAAAATCTGATCAAAACTAGCTTTAGCACAAATTTGCACTAACATTTATCCTGCTTCAACAAGTAACATTGGAAACTATTTGTTACAGTATCAAGAAATTAGATTATCCCAAACAGTAAAGAAATCCAGTTTCATGTTTAACATCTAAAAAAGACAAGTACATGAACCTCAGAACAGTTGCTATAAATATAGGACTTTAGAGAAGATTTTGGAATTCATATTATGTTCCTATAGTTTTGATAGACTCTAGACTCTGTTCTCTCATGATTGTTATGAGAGAATCCTTCCAAAAAAAGTAAAATGATGACTTTGTTCTATTTCTCAACTACATTGTAGAATAGTGTAATAAAATACAAGGTAGATAGCTGAACTCGAAAAGGCATTAGCATGAGATTAATAAATTCAAGCTCAGCCTGAGCTCCACACACAGATAGTGTCTCAAAAACAAAATAAAGGGGCTGGGGATATGGCCTAGTGGCAAGAGAGCTTGCCTCGTATACATGAGGCCCTGGGTTCGATTCCCCAGCACCACATATACAGAAAACGGCCAGAAGTGGCGCTGTGGCTCAAGTGGCAGAGTGCTAGCCTTGAGCAAAAGGAAGCCAGGGACAGTGCTCAGGCCCTGAGTCCAAGGCCCAGGACTGCCCAAAAAAACAAAACAAAACAAAACAAAAACAATAAAATAAAATAAAAATTAAAAAAAATCTGTCAAGGGTAAAGGAAGCTTAAAGACAAATAACAGATATTCATAGATTCAACCGCATGAGGCTATTCTAACACTCATACTGCATATGAGTTACATTAAGCCACAACTTCCATCTTTCCTGCTCCTTGAGCTACGCTATAGAAATAAAATATATGTATAGTCATCACATAGTACAGAAAAGGAAAAGAAGCATGCATGTGGAAGTTTATTGTGCATTACATGTAAATTGTTTCATGCTTTATATTCTTTCAATTTTCTTACTTCATTTTTTAACATCCCTATTAAGCAATATATTGTTATTTTTATCCTGCAAATTAAAAAATTGACTCCGAGGACTGGGAATGTGCATGCGAAGCATGCATGAAGAAGCCCTGGGTTCAGTTCCTCAGTATCACATAAACAGAAAAACCTGGAAGTAGCTCTGTGGCTTAAGTGGTAGAGTGATAGCCTTGAGCAAAAGAAGCTCAGTGACGATGCCCAGGTCCTGATTTCAAGCCCCAGGACTGGGATACAAAAATACAAGACTCTGAAGATAGGTAATTCCAATCTTAACCTGGAAGTAACAAAGCTTGAATTTTTGCCCAACTCTGCTTAAATCCACAGTATATGCCACAATCATTCTATAATTTTTGAACTATAGTATAGGAGACAACTATGAAAAGATTCCATTCTAAGTGTAACCAAGTTTTGTGGGAGAGATGTATAAGAGAAAACCCTATCAAACAGGATGAGTAGGCAATATTTTATATAGTGTGACTTGGATTATAAATATGAGACCAAAAAGAGGAAGTGGGAGTTCAATGGAAAAACAAATACATTAGAAACTCACCAGTCAGAATTTCTTTCCTCACTTTGAAAGTGTCCACGATGGGTGTGATGATCCCTTCTATGGTCCCAAACATGCTGCCTAGCCCGAGATTTATCAGCATGAGGAAAAACATCACTGACCAGAAAGGAGAGGCTGGGAAATGGGTCATAGCTTCTGTAAAGGCAATGAAAGCTAAGCCGGTCCCCTGAACAGCCTGAGAAAAACAACAACAACAAAACACCAGAAACACAGCATTAATACAGTGACCTTACATGATGATTTTACTTAGCCAGCACCAAGAGGGGAATCTCTGAAATAATGGCCAGAGGCTACTGGAAATACACACAATGGCCTAAGCCATCATCCTATAAGCCATGTTCTAGTTACAGAATAAAGATTTAAATAACAAATGAAATAATGAAACTGCTCAGAATTTCTAAACAGTACGCAACTTTGCCATGTACTATTTTGTGCTATTTTATAAGACTGATCTATTGTTTATAAATGAATAGTACTGCTGGAAACCAGTGGCTCAAGGAGGATTACAGTTCAAGGCCAGCCTCAGAAGGAAACTCCAAGAGACCCTTATCTCCAATAAACTACTCAGAAAAAAAACCCAGGAAGTGGTGCTAGTGGTTCAAGTGGTAGAGTGCTTGCCATGAGCAAAAGGAGCTCAAAGCCTGGAGTTTAAGCCCCAGGACCTGAAAACAAACAAACAAACAAACAAACAAACCAAGAAAACCCATAGTACTTTTGTTAAATACCATGTTATATGAATAGGAACAGTGGTTTATTTTCATTGAAACATAAATAAAAATATGTAACAATTTCCAGGCTATACATATATAATAGGGCTTAGTCAATTGGTATAAAGAAATTGTAGATTGTGAGTAATAAGCTGCTCTTAACTAAAAAAAGAAGGGGTGGTAAATGCAAAATAAAATGGTATGAATAGAAAATTCAGATTAAAAATATTTCAATCTCCAAATATCTATCACATCCTAATCTTTTTGCTTCCTTGCCTTAAAAAAGAAATTGTTTTTCACAGTTCAGAATATTGTAAATTTTCAGTTCACATTCACTAATAATAAACATATGATAAAACTCTGTGATAAAGAAGAATATAATAGGATTTCCAGTAAACATTAACATGAGTTTTCTAATAATAAATATCATTAATATTGAATTCTAAAGTAACAACTTCTAAAACATTAAAGTTAACAGAATAGATTTTTTTAAAATAAATTGGTAATTTATCATCTTCCATTATGAAATTCATGGTTAGTATAATTAATGATTATTTCAACCACATTTTAATATATAATTCTTTATAATTAGTCACAAATATAGCTATTCTAGAACAAGGCAATTAATAGATTTTTTTCCATGGCTACTATGTTTCCCTAGTACATTTTCCTTTATAAGAAAACAGTAGGGCTGGGGATATAGCCTAGTGGCAAGAGTGCCTGCCTCGGATACACGAGGCCCTAGGTTCGATTCCCCAGCACCACATATACAGAAAACGGCCAGAAGCGGCGCTGTGGCTCAAGTGGCAGAGTGCTAGCCTTGAGCGGGAAGAAGCCAGGGACAGTGCTCAGGCCCTGAGTCCAAGGCCCAGGACTGGCAAAAAAAAAAAAAAAAAAAAAAAAGGAAAAAAAAAAAAAAGAAAACAGTAGTAGCCAATATCAGGATGTGTACTACCAATTCCTTATCAAAATGTATGACTGGTAAGGAAAATTTCTTTTTGAACCAACTGTTCCAATAGCCCTTTTAGATATCACTTATACAATCATTTAACATACACAAAGATTAAGACATTGCTCAAATTCTGTAGTAAATACTATTCTAACAAAGATCTCAGACTTATTTCTGTTTTATGATGAAAATCACCTTATTGGTATTCATATTTTACATTAATGTATCCCTAGCAATTACACTGTGTATTCAAAGCTCACCAAGTCTTTACAACATAAGAGATTAGGTTATCTGAGAAGAAGAATGTGAATTTGGGAACAGCCTATTATTAAGGCACTTTTAAAAAGCCATTTTTAACATAGTCTGTTGAATACATCACATTTTCACTGAGTGACATTTCATTAGTCATCATGGCCTACTAACTTTATTTAACTCATCTCCAATTTGACAGGAGTTAAGATGAAGAACAGGAAACTCTTCTTCCTTCACTTTCTCAATGACATCATACAGTAAATAATAATCTTCTGCCGTAACAGCTGAAAGGTTGATGTGATGGGGAATGATATCCTGACTGATGTTTCCCATTTTCACCAACTTGATGATCATCTCTGAATTTCTGCGAAACAGAGCAATATGAATGAGGACTGAGATTCCTCAGCAAATATATTATCTACAACCCTACCATGAAAAGCCAGTAGAAATGAAGTATGCATACTGTGCAATACATCTTTCATTTACAACATTCGCTTTGAAGCCCAGCACTGCAAACACCACCAGGGTTGCCAGGACAGAAGTGAAAAAGTTGATGAAAGACACCAGGACAGCATCAAAGTGGCAGTTGTTGTCTCTCTTGTTGTAGCTTGAAAAAGCTATGACACCACCAAATCCCAGCCCCAAGGCGAAAAAGACCTGGGTAGCAGCTTCTCTCCACACCTTGGGCTCCAACATTATTTCAAGCTGTTGAGGATTAAGCAGAGTAGACGTCAGCTACATTATAATACTTCAGATGGATAAATTTAGAGGGAATCAGTTCTATTGTTTCAATTAGGATAACTTTCTGCACTCAAACCTTATTAAAATCTGGGGTTAAGCTGTTATTCAAATTGGAATAACTTTTTAGAAAAAAATCAGAGATAAAAAAATAGATTTATCAAGCCTTTACATAGACATTTTAATACATAGAGCGGGTTGAAATTTTTCTACTTACAGAAAAAGTTTAAATACTTTAAGACAAATCATAAGAGCATAGGAAAGGAATTAGTAATCTTGAGTTACTTAATATTATATCTTTTACTTTCCAAAACAAAATAGTAGACCATTTTGACCAACAGCTAATTAATTGCCTAACACTCTAAAATTTTGTAATACTCTTGAATTTTATAATTGGACAATTATAAACCTAGCAATAATATACTTAATGGAATTGAATTGCTTGTATTTTGCATGTTCATGAAGGACTTATTTCACTGACTGTAAAGTTTCCTGAAAACCATTTATTTCAAAATGGAAGAAACACCAATATATGAGCCTTTCATACCCAAAGTTTAGTTTTGAATGTGTGAATTCACATTTCAAATAATTTTGATTCACCTCCTAGATAGCCATCAAATATTTCCAAGATATCAAGTCTTAAATAGTTAATACTAATCATATCTTACATATACGTCACAACCATTGATGTTAGATTTCAATATTAATAATACTTAAATTAGTATTCTTGAATTTTTGTAGTGAAATTGCCTTTATTGAGAGTAATGACAGATGTGGTTACATACAAAAATAATTTTTGACCTTGGTTCTACTAACTTAATAATTTGCAAACATACACTATGTTAAAGTGAGTAAGATATAGTAGATAATTTCTGTTAGCAGAATGTGAAGAAAACCCCAAGCCAGGTAATCAAGCACTTTTAAAAACAATAATTATTAGACAAGAAATTCAATAATAGCCCAACTTAGGAAGAGATTGCACATCTTTATGAATTTCATTTCTTTTAACAGTACGATGTGAACAAGAGCTATCTCATTTATGGCAGTGCCTATCACAAACTCACTGCTCAATGAATGAGCTATGAACATGAACTATCATGGCAGACATCCAATCAGCCCTTAATATGAATCATTTTGTTTAATAGTCACAACAGGGTGAAAAAATACACCAGTAGTACTCACCACACACTATGTAGAAAATATACAACTTGGGGTAGAGTGGGAAGGGAAAAGTGGGAGAGAACAAGGGAAAGGGTATCCCTTCCCAAAAAGAAACGTATTCTTTACCTGACTTATGTAACTGTAATTCTTCTGTACTTTTACAATAAAAATTAAGGTGCATTTTAATAGTCAAAGAAGCCCATGAAGTTGACAGTGATTATTATCTGAATTTCTTGAAAGTAAACAAACAACAACAACAAAAAAAACACCTGCCTAAAGTTAAACAGCTTTTCTGGGGTAAAAATAACCCATGAATATTAGTCTAAAAGTTCTTGTCCTATCAAACATTAAGATTTGTTGATCCAAATAATTTAGTTGACATTTTTAAGTCATAAACCATAGTTATAATTATAGTTCTTGGTTACTTAGCTAGAATCTGCATAAAGCTTTTTGTCCATTTCTTCCTTACCGGTCTATGATTACTGACAATCACTATTACACTCAACTGTGCATCTTCATTTCTACCACTAGATGGCAGGAAATACACATGCCCTAGACACAACTTCCACTTTCTGAATTCTCTCCTGACTGTTTCACTGTATTTTGCATGCTTAGGAACTTTCTTCCATACTAATGAAAAACAACTCTGATCACCATCACATTTATTTATCACAGCCTAGAGAGACACCATACTTATCCAACCAATATCCAATGAAAAACTGAAGAAAAAATTAAAATTGTGAGTCATTCTTAGTATAGATATAGGTAGATAGATAAATAGATATAGATATAGACAGTGCAATTTTAAATACTAAGGTCATATTAATAAGATTGTGTCACCAAATATTGCCAACTAAAGAAATGTTTATATTCCAGAAATTCTCCATGAATTAGGCTGTCTTGATATCAGAAAACATTTTTTTCAATATAATTAATACTATTATTCATTAAAGGTGATCTACTTCAAGCAAATTTTAATTATAATGTAGCTGAAATGCACAGCTCGAGTCTGTTTATTTAGGAGAAGTTTCAATAATTCTTAAATGTTGGACAGGGCTTTTTGGACTATGCAAAATAAACCAGACACCATACTCAGCATTTCTGTAGTACAGAACCAGACATACAAAGAACACAACGTCTTTTGCCTCATATGAAGTCAGCCACCAACAGGGACAAAGAATTCTAAACACACTAATCCTTCTGCCCAGCTCATAGCACACTACCTGCGCATTCATCTTTCAGACACCTTCCAATTTCCTTATTTTATTCTTCCACTTATTATGTTAATGTATGCCTATAACATTTGGGGGTTTTACTGTAATTGTTCCATACACTCACATGGTATTCATTTAGAAAATTCACCCATTTCAATACATCCCCAGCTTCTTCTCTCTGAATTCTTCTTAATCTATGTATAAACGTTACCATATTGATTAC
Organism: Perognathus longimembris pacificus; assembly: GCF_023159225.1. Lineage (NCBI taxonomy): Eukaryota > Metazoa > Chordata > Mammalia > Rodentia > Heteromyidae > Perognathus > Perognathus longimembris. The sequence continues at coordinate 26,344,688 of NC_063161.1, read as the reverse complement.
TAGAAATGTTATTCCCAATTACACAAAACAGGTAATAACAATACACATTTCTTAGAAGAAAGTATTCTAGGGTACAGTAGAGTCACATCCAAGTCTGTAGACTTAAAATACCTGCTATCCTTTCAAATCACTAAGTAAATCAATGTGCCCATTTAATTTTTCTAGTAGGAAACTAGTATTGTCAGTGTTAAAAAGAAATCCAAAGCAACAAAGGCTAATGAAACACTGGAAAAAAATCTAAAATTTCCAAAAATTTCTAAAATGTGCTAAAGTAGAAAACACAGGTAAACATGTTACAAATGAGGGACTTTTGAAATAGAAATACTGACAGATTTACTGTGGAATAAAGTTGGCCATTTCTAATTGGGAATAGATAGATTTAATTATGGAGATATAAAAACTCAGATTTAATCTAGCTGATTAGCACAACTATATAAAAGTTAAATGTGTATTTGTTAGTACAATAAGCCATAAACGTAACAGGGAACATTTTACAAATTAAACCTTGGAATACTTTGATCCTACCCTTTAAGAACAACAATGGCACAAACCTTAGGAGTGAACATGTGTCGAATGCCATCAACTGAACCATTTAAAAGGAGCACTCTGATTAGGAAGCAAATCAGAACCACATATGGGAAGAGAGAACTAAAATACATGATCTGGAAGAAAGAAAAATAAAGTAAGTTAGGTGAATAAACATCTATTTGTTTAATAACAATAGTAATTTCACTTCTAATATCGCATAATAATCTATTTATCATATTACTATTTATTTTTATTTATTTGCTGATCCTGGGGCTTGAACTCTGTCCCTGAGCCTCTTTTTTTCTTAAGGGTAGTGCTCTAACAATGGAGCCACAGTGCCATTTCCACACTTTAGTGAGTAGTTTATTAGAGATAAGAGTCTGTCTGGGCACTCTTGCTACTCAGAAGGCTGAGATCTAAAGAATGTTGTTAAAGGCCTGCCAGGACAGAAAAGTCCTTATGAGACTTTTTTTTAAATTAGTTATTGTCTAAGAGATGTACAGAGGGGTTACAGTTTCATGTGTAAGGTACCAACCTCACATCTCAGCCTCCTCAGTAGCTAGGATTATAGGCAGTTCCTGGCTAAGAATTTATTGCTAATTTGATTTCCTTAAGATCTAATTAAGAATATTAGGGAAAAATAACAGAACTTTATGCGTAGTTGATATAATATTTTATGTTTATGGTTTTGAGCATGATAATTATGTATACATATATATAATGATGAAACCAATGTAATTAACATTTGGTGGATAACTTTGAGACTTCTTCATTTTCTTTTTCTTTCTTTTTTTGTTTGACCAGTTCTGAGCCCTGTCTTCAGGGCCTGGGCACTGTCCCAGAGCTTCTTTTGCTCAAGGCTAGCACAATACCACTTGAGCCACAGTGCCACTTTCAGTGTTTTCTGTTTATGTGGTACTGAAGAATCAAGCCCAGAGCTTTATGCATGGTAGGCAAGCACTCTACCCCTAAGCCAAATTCCCAGCCCTCATTTTCTTAAAATATACAATAAATTGTCAGAAAGTACGGTCATCACTGTACAGCAGAACACTAGACCTTATTTCTCTTATTTGTATTTTGCTATCTGTTTTTTTTTTTAATTTTGTTTTTAACAGCTTGAAGTTCTCTGCTACCCAGAAAGATGTTTTGCAGACTGAGGAGGAGCTCTGACATACTAACTTTTCCAGAAGACTGAATGCCTTTGATCATAGCTAAGCAAACCAGGGTCCAGGCTACCAGCAAGCACACAGCCATCTTCCAGTTCAGGCCTCCACTTTCAGATATGGAACTAGAAATGTTCAGAGCTTCTCGATACCAGTAGTAGGTGGTAGCAGAACTTTTTTCACACTCTGGTTCTATAACTATGGAAAGAAAGGCAATAGACAATCACATCAAATTGCAAGGCATCAGGAGACATATTTTCCAGTAATCCTAGACACTCATTCTTAAGGTTTTCTAGAGAAACAGTGCCCATTGAACATGAGGAATATTTAAATTTGCAATTAAAAATTTTTAAAACTTCACCTGTGCAAAACATTGAAAGGCCAACAGACTCCTATTCTATTTGATATTCCTTACTATCAATTCTTGATATAATAGGTGAGATTCTTAGCAAAGTGATTAGAACAAATCAGGATTGTCACCCTTCCACCACCCTAAGTATGGGATGGAAACCTTGAAACCACACTGTGGAACATTCTTGCAGCTGCTCACAGACATCTTTGGAAATGAGACTCATATAAGCTGCTATGCTGTAAAGGTAAAATTGAAACTGAGTTTCAGATTTTCTACATGGAAAACACTATAATCAACAGTTATGTTAAAATGAATATATTTTGCATATAGTGTGTTACATAACATATTTTACCTGCTTCTTTTTATTTTCCTTAAATGTGACCACTAGACAAACTTAATTACATGTGAGAGTTGTTTTATATAGGGAACAGTTCTTTATTTTCTAGGGTAAAAAAGATGAAGGAACCACAAAAAATAAAATAGAACCAAAAGCATTAAAACAATGATTGTAATTGATGTAATTCTCCATTGTCTCCCTACCTCTTGTAGGATTGGCTTTATTATGTTAAGGTACTAGGTTTTGAATTTAGTGCCTCTTGGGCAACTTGCTTGTTCAACTACAGCTCTACCATGTGAGCCATGTCCCCAGCCCAGCTTTTTACTAATCATATTTTTGGAGAAAGAGTCTCACAGGTTTCTCTGCTCAGGCTGACCTCAAACCATGTTTGCCCAGGTCTCACCCCCTGGGTTGTGAGGATTGCAGGTAGCAGCCACCAGCACCTGGCTTCAACTTTTAAGGTTTTAATAAAGATATAAGGCTCTGGATGCCGGTGGCTCACACTTATAATTTAGCTACTCGGGAGTCTGAGATCTGAAGATTGTTGTTCAAAGCCAGCCAGGGCAGGGAAGTCTGTGAGACTCCAATTAACCACCAGAAAACCGGAAGTGACACAAAGCCAGGGCCCAGGCCCAGAGTTCTAAGCGCCACAAAAGTATACTAGAATTTACAACTCAGGACCTATAAGTTTTCACCCTAATAATGTGTTCACATTAAATTAATCTGCAAATACTTAGTACAATTATAGGGTTGCAAAAGTCTTATCAGAGTGGGTTGGTTAATCCTAAATTCAAAAGTCTCTTATGATTTAGGACCATTGCACTTCACATTATTTGAAAGCAAAGTTATGAACTTTACCAAACTTACGACCTTTAAATTTAAAAAAGAAAAGTACATTGTAGGTGTCTTACAAGTGTGTGATCCATTTTTCACCAAGGGACACTGATCCCAAGGAAGAGGTTGCTGAAAAGACTGAGAAAAATAAAACAGAGTCCAGCCAATGATGACATTGTAGTAGAGGGCCACAAAATAACACACCTGCAAAAAAAAAAAAAAAATGTCATTACTAAAAGCTGTTTCTGCCTCTTCATTTAAAATGGGATGAAATGTTCCACTCAACATTTCAAACACAGCTATTATATTTCCTTGTGAAGTACATTTTTATTTCTTAAAATTCATGTCTCTCCATGGGCCACAGACTATGCATTAATAAAATTGATCTTTATCAATAATTACAGCCTAATGTTTTTCATCTTGCACTACAGTAGTATTTTAAAATATGATTAAAGAACTCCCTAGAAACGCACAGTAAGAGGTCTCATTTAGATATGAATTATATTACTCTACACCCAGTAAAGACTGTAACACATATCACAGCAGGAAACTTACTACACAACTTGCAAATCCAATCCCGCCCAGTTTAGGGCTTATGTAATTCCACACACCAATGCTGCCTCGCCGAATTCTTTGACCCACAGAAAGTTCCAGAAAAAAAAGGGGAATGCCAATTACCAGAAGTAGTATTAAATAGGGTAAAAGGTAGGCACCTACAGAGACAAAAAAACAATGTGGATTAAATTTTCAATAGTCATAATAAAGCTGACTGTGTCATGAAATATGATATTTAAATTCTATATTGCTAGAATTATATATGGCATTGAAGAAACTATAAATGTATTACTTTCAACATTTAAAAATTTGAAACCAGAATTTTATACAAAGAGTTTCTGATTTCAGTCTAATTTTATTGAAAAGGTGAAATTGCCCTTTTGTAAATTAATTGTTTATTCTTTAAAATGAATTGCAAAGCCCAAATAACCTCCTTTGGATAATGTATGAAGTTATATACTGTGTTACCTGAACTCTTCTAAGTCATGAAATTCCAAATAAAATGAGTAAGATGATAGTGTTAAAACTGTTTGTAGTATAAATAAAATAATATTATACCAGAGTAAAATGTGTATTCTGATTTAGAAAAAAAAAAAAACTTACCTGAATCATGTTACTGTATCATTCTGTGCCTCAGCTTCATAATTAGCAATCTTACAAATTTAAAGATTAAAAGAGCAAAATATACAAAGTGAAAGATTCTTTTTCTTCTTAGATAGACTACATACAAAGAGTATATTTCAGAAACAAAATAACCAAAGTAATGAGAAGGGAGGGTAAGAATGACTAAGAAACAGAAACATTTAATATTGATTACAGAAATGCACATCTAGTTCCCTTCTCCTAAAGTTTCCATACTTAAAAAAATAAAGCACTTTTTTGTGCAAAATCTTAAATGAAGACATGTGGCTATTTATTTTTAAATATATTAGTTTGGCAATGATAATACTAGATATTATTGGCTATATAAAGAAGCTAAATATGTAACCTGTACTTATTTCTACACAGAATAATTTGCAAATTAGTTTTAAATAACTTCTAAGCTATACATTGTACATTCAAATTTCTCAACTAGCTATAAAATATAATGATCATGTAATAGTTGATACTTGTTCAAATTTTTATGAAGTTATTCATTATTTACTGTTTTTAAAAATATTTAATGATATTAACAATGATATTAGCTATTCAAATTTTTCTGTTGGTTGTTCAGTTGAATAAGGAAATAGTAATAAATTTCTTTTAATCTATCCAATCATATGTATATATGACTGTATATTACTTATATTACATATGCAATTATATATTATAGCTATATGCATTTCCTCTATACAGATTTTGTATATAATCTTTATTTTTCTCTGAGTTATTTATGGCCTTTCAGATTTTGTCATTTATTAAAAGTGAGAATGTAATTGAAAGCATGAAGGTTTGGGCTTATAATCTAATGACTAAAATTCCAATTCTAAAATGTTTAGGAAATATTGACCAGAACATGTTTTCCAAATGACAAAGTGAATTTTAACATCTGAATCAAGTGTCAGATTGTTAATGGATTTACAGGCATGGAATAGCTATAGAGGAAGAGGATTGTTAAATTGGATCATTGATGGAGAATCTTCAAATTCAAATGACCGTTATTAGCCCCCATGTTTAAAGAAACCATATCTAGAGTTCAATATTTACTATGAGAGTATTCAGTATTTCTCCAGGCACCTCTGAAAGAACATTGTATGTCATTGATTATTCATCTGCTACAAGAATATGATGAGTAGGGTACAATTATCATTCCCATGGCAGGAGTGGAAACTACGTCAGAAGATGCTATGAAACTCGGAAAAGGTCTCATGGATGGGAATGGGGATGGAAGTTAGAGTTCAAGGGATCAAGTTCACTTATGAAAAGAAAATGTGACTTTGGTATCTTGTTCTATAGCAAATATAAAGTTTATTATTTTGAATATCTTTGGGTGAATCATTTTATTGGATGCATTACTTTCTCAGAGCTATGCTGTAAAGCCATTAATTTTCTAGAAAACATATTGAATGATAAACTCCATTAGTATTTTATAATATATATATATATATAATACTCCTCTCTAATATTTTTGCTTGCAAAAAGGGAAGCAATGTGAAGGCCATTTTATTTTAAACACAGAAATAAAAGGAATGAATTGTTTTTGCTAACAACAAATTAGTAATTATAAAAATTTTCAGAGCACTCCACTAAGGTAGATTCTGCACTAAATGAAATCCAACTTCATTTTTCAGCCAGGACACACTCTTCTTCCTCAGCAATATGGCCAGGAAAATAAAAAGTTTCAAAATCAGAATTGACCACTATGAAAAACAATGAAGCTGAGTAATTCTTAGTTGCCTATAGTTGACTTGAGAAATGATTCATGTATGAAGAATTGTTACATTGAGTGTATTTCTGACTTCAGGTATTAATTCTTACCTTTCCAAAAGATTGGTCATTTGGTTACTTTTCCAAAACTTGTTATTTTGTTATTCAATGAATTATTTGAAAGTATCTTAAATACATTAAATCATTGTAACAACTGAAGTTTGTATTACTTAGTAGCTAAAGTTTACAAATGAATGGGTTATAGAGGCATTGTTAAGTTATTTAATTGGATACAAGACTTGTAGATTGAAATTACATGAAAAATATGATCATATTTTTTTGTTGACATTGAGTATGGAAATTAAGGCATTGCCCTTGCTAGACAGGCAATACTTGAGGTAGACTTCCAGCCACTTTTATGCTGATTATTTTTTAAGTAAGGTCTCACTTTATGCTGAACTTGGCTTGGGCTACAATCCTCCTATTTGTGCTTTTTAGAGTCACTTGGCAAAGGTAGGCACATCTCATCATATCCAGGCATGGTGTTTCCCCTGGAGCTGATAGTATAGGTATAATTCACATCAAACCTAACTATTAGTTGAAATGGAGTCCTGTAAACTTTCAGCCAGGGTTTATCTAGAACTACAATCTCTCAGATCTCAGACTGTTAAGAAGCTACCAAGTGAGGAACCACACCTAATTAAAACCATAATTTTTGTTCAGCCCGCAGAGCAATCAGAGACAGAAATCAAATATCAAGTTGGATCATTGTGTGATGGAATGCCTAGTAAGTACCAAATACATGGCTTTTAGTGACACCTACTTGAATAGACTGACTGTACCTACGTAACAAAATTTCAACTCAAATATTATTTTAACATTCACTTGATTTTTTTCCCCTGGTTCTGGGGATAGAACCTAAAACCTCACATAATGCAGGCAAAGTATTTGTGTCACTGAGCTACATTCTTAGCTGCTTCACATTGATTCTGATATACTACAGATTTGCTATCACACATGAACAATTATTCCCTTGTATTGTTTTATTCCTAGAATTTTAACACGACTTTGCTAAGTCAGACTTTATAATTATATGCATAGGTGCAATAATCTTTGTTCAAAAGTTTTAAATCTCATGTTTTCAGTCCCAACTGAAGCTAGACATTTTTCCAAAATATTGAAAATTTAAAAACCAAGTACATAAAACTGCTCAGGACAGAGACGGACTCAAATTGCATTATCCGGTTACATTCCTAGTACTGGATTAAAAGGCATCAGCATTTAAAAGCCATCATCATTTTAAGTTCCATGCAGCTTTTTTTCTTTGAAAAGTGAGACACAACCGAAAGGTTACAAAACACAGGGAGAAAATTCTCTCTGTCTTCCTTCACCAGTATTGTCTTGGATAATTTAGGTTTTTGTTCATTTTTAAAGGGTAAGTATTGAGAGACCCGCAGGAGGTAACATATGTTAGCCAAGTTTCAGTCAGAAATCCAGAGATGTTGAGAGCATTCAGGAAAAGAATTTGGGAATGCTTACCCTTAAGCAATCTCTGAGTACTTCTCAGAATACCAATCTGCTCCTCTGGAAACATTATTTGAAAACAATAGCTAGGCTCACTAGCCAGGAGTGAGTCTTCTAGCTTTCAGTAGGTTTCACAGTTTCGAAAAATAAGGAGACTTGCAACAATCGGAGCTATTTGAAATAACCTAGAACAATTGACTACTGTAAGAAATTCATTACCTTAAAACAAGCAAAGCAGAAACTTACCACCGCCATTCTTCTGGCATAGGTAAGGAAATCGCCATACATTTCCTAAACCTACAGAAAATCCAACTTGTGCCAGGATGTACTGTAGCTTACTGTTCCATGCTGGTCTTTCATCTTCCACTTCAGATTCTTCTTCGATGTCTCTATCTTTTGCTTCTCGGACATCAACAATTAGTTCACTCTTCTTAAAAGCCTCATCGACTGAGTCTTCATTAGAAAGAAGGTCTTTGACAGACTCAGTAATTTCATTGTTCAATTCTCTTTTAACCACCTTGCTATTCTTAGGCATTGGAAAGTATGGAAAAATATTCTTCTTAAAGCCTCTTTAAGTCAAAAGTAAAGCTTCTTAAAAAAAAAAAAGGTATGGAGTAAGACTGACTGAAGGAGGATATCAAATTAATCCTTGATTCAAGATGATAAAGTCTTAAGACTCCTGGCTCTTACCCTAGAATTCAGTATATACCTGAAAAATAAATTGAAACATGATAATTATGGAAAGTATTAAAAAAAAATCATCCTTTCTACTTTGTTTTTGTGATAGAAATTTTTCTATAGAATTTTTGTTTGGTTGGTTGATTTTGATTTTTTGCAATATTAGAGTTTAAACTGGGATGGTATAACAGACAAGCAGGTACTCCAACACTTGAGCCACACCCACAGTCCTTTTCATTTCAGTTAAATCTTACATAGGCCCAGGCACAGCCTGTGTTAGAAATAGAGCTATTGTTTACAATTTGTACAAATCATGATGGGAAAATACAAATTAATGTGAACTTGTGTCTTCTGACTAATTTGTTTTGAAGATCTTCTATCAGATATGAATATAGATATTCTATCTGCTTTCAGGATCCATTTGCTTTAAAGATCTTTTTCCTTCCTTTAAGTCAATATGTATCTTGGTAAGTAATATATATCTTGGTAAGTAATATATGCTCTTGTAAGATATGACTGATTGTGTCTTGATTTCTAATCTAACTCACAATTCCATGTTGTTTTGATTGGAGAGAAAAGACCATATAGTGTTAATATTGAAAGATAATGTAGAATTTCCCTTCACTTTGTTGACTTTGTTGTGTTTGTTATTTCCCTATTCTTCAATGGCTATTCTGCTTGTCTAATTAAATTTACTGCACTCATTTGTGAAACCTAGATCGAAAAGACATACATTCACAGACAAATACAAAAACATGCACATAGTGTACAATTGTAAACTATACAACTGCTTAGGGAAGTACGAGGTAGAGAAATACAAAAAAAAGAAGGATGGACGATGAAAAATATCAACTTGCAGTGTGTGAGTGTATGTATAAGGATTCCACAAGGGAAAGCTGTTAAACAATAGGAGTATAAGGGAATAGAGAGGGAAGGGGTAAGAAGTTTGACAAGAAATGTACTCTCTACCTTAAGTATGTTAACTGTAACCCCTCTATACATCACCTTGGCAATAAAATTAAATTATAAATGAAAATTTTTAAAACGGAATAGGAAAATAGAGATCAATAGAGAAATTATTCTGACTTAAATATAATACACACGTTGGTGAAATATGATAGAGGATCCCATTGGTGTTATTAATATATTTTTAAAAAGAATGAACAACAGGAAAGTAAAATATACTCTATTGGGGAGTAGGTACTAGAGCTCCAAATGGAAAGGTCAACTGCAGAAGACCAAGATTGGTGTGCTTTTAATGCACATATGAAATAAAACAATCCAACCAGATAAAGTGTTCTGAGAAGAGAAAAGGGGATGAGAGAGAGATAGATTCAATTTAATTGTATTCTTAAGTGGAAGTGCCAAAATGAAAAATCCTTTGTATAAGTAAGTATTCCAATAAAAAATAAAACAAATACAAATTAAAATTTCATAGTAACATAAGAAAATAGGATATTAAAATGGTAGCAATGACATTAAAATGGAAAGAGATAAGAGTAAAAATGTCCTACTTCATTCCGGCCATAGATACCATTTAAATATGCAACTCGTGGTCTATAAAAGCACAATGACCTCAACTTCTTCATGTTTTCATATAATTTTTCTTACTCATTACCATTGGATCTTACAAGAATTAACTGTTCTTGATGTGAAGAGAAATATTAGTGCAAAACATTTTAAGTTCAGAGGTTTTATTTGATTGCTTCGATTTTAGAGAAAGACTAAATTCAAATTTTAACTCTATTATCTATGCCTTTAGATGTTGGCCAAGTTATTTAATGGTGCCTCATTAAGTAAAATGTATAACAATAAAATGTTTAGCATGCTTCACTACTTAGAAAGTCCTTGAAGAAATGCCTACACATTTAGAAGGGGCAGCATGTATCTTCTTTTAATCCTAGGATTGGTTGTACTACAATACAACTGGCGTATATTATCCTAGAGATAATATACAAAAAGTTCTTAATCAAGAGTCACTACCCACTGGGTTGGGAATATGGCCTAGTGGCAAGAGTGCTTGCCTTGTATACATGAAGGCCTGGGTTTGATTCCCCAGCACCACATATATAGAAAAGAAGGAAGGGACACAAGCCCAGGATGGCAAAAAAAAAAAAAAAAAAAAAAAAAAAAAAAAAAATTACTACCGGTTTAGTATTTTGTTGCTTTAATGGGACTGGGGATTGAACCCAGGGCCTTAAATTCTAAGTGATCAAGCACTTGAGCTAACTAACTCTCTAGCTTACTCTGTGTGTGCGTATTTTTTTTTTTTTTTTGGCCAGTCCTGGGCCTTGGACTCCGGGCCTGAACACTGTCCCTGGCTTCTTCCCGCTCAAGGCTAGCACTCCGCCACTTGAGCCACAGCGCCGCTTCTGGCCGTTTTCTGTATATGTGGTGCTGGGGAATCGAACCTAGGGCCTCGTGTATCCGAGGCAGGCACTCTTGCCACTAGGCTATATCCCCAGCCCTGTGTGTGTGTATTTTAACACCAGTGTTTTCTATCATTTATCTGCTGCAGAATGCCAAGAGATTTTAAAACCTAGTGGCTTTAAATTTAAAAAATTGTTGATGATTCTTTGATTCAGCAAAACATAGCTAAGTGTAATTGATCAATTTTTATGGTCACAACAAGGAGTGATAATTACCTCCAGAGAGAGTGGATGGTATGAAATTCTTTGGATCTTCTTTGGTCAGCAGACAGGCTAATTAGCCACAGCACTTTGGTTCTCTAAGATAACTCCAACTTTTTGGTTCGAGTTTCCAAATGTAGACTCAAAAAGTTCAGCCCAAAGCAAAAGATATGCTACTAAACCTCTGAATCAAAACTGATAATATCTGACTGGTCAAAAAAAGAAAAAGAAAAAAAAGTAAATATCACAACCAAATCCAAATTGATTCAAGAGGAGAGATAAATCGCTCCTTTTGATGGAAGAAACAACAGTCTTATTTTTAAAAGTATGTGTACAGGGAAGAGAAGAATCCTGTCACCATCTTGGAAATTATTTTCCTACATTTGTTGAACTAAATTACCCTCTCCAGAGTTTGGCACATAAAAGTTTGATACACACCAAAAAGATTTTTTTTTTAAAGTTGGCATCTCTCTGGGTCCCATCAAAGGCACAATGCCTGACTGTGGTCACAACTGTAGTCATGGATTGTTGTTTCTAGTCTTTAGAATTATTTTCATTCTTGCCCTTTCCCATCTTATTGCCAAGCACCTACTTCTTTGAGCTCTTGTATTTTTGCCAAGTTTTTTTCTGTGTAGCCAGGAACAACTTCTACAAGTTGCAAGCAAAAACCCAAAAGGATGCTTATAAATTATAAGGATTATATATTATAAAGATTATAAATTATAATGATTATTATAAATGTAAAACTATTTTTATCTTTGGCTTATATATTCATGTAAGAACATAAATACATAAATGTGTTACATATACTTCAGTGTCCCTCTCTAGATCATCTTTTGTTAAATTTATCTCTAGTTTACATTCTTAATATGATTGTTTTTCTTTATATTTTTTTCTTCATTTCACAATTGCCTTGTGCTACACTATAGAACAAAACTGATTTGAATAATCAATTTCTATCCTACAAAGGTGTCAAATAAAATTTTGTCTTTTTGAATAATATGATTCAGACCATCTACTCAACACAGCCATGTTTTCAGTGACTAAAGCAAACTTAATTTGTCCTTTCTTATTATTTACCAGTAATTTTACTTATTTTACTAAGACAAAATGCTGGAAAGAAATGCTGAGAGGACATTCTCATCTGCTATATTCTATAATTTTATTTCTAGTTCAGTGGAATATTTTTCTTTATTTGTTTTTTCATAAGTCATGGGACTTGAACTCTGGGCCTAGACACTGTCACTGAGCTCTTCAGCTCAAAACTAACTCTCTACCACTTGAGCCACAGCACCACTTCTGGTTTTCTAGTAGTTAATTGGAGATAAGAGTCTCACAGACTTTCCTGACTGTGCTGGCTTTGAACTTATATCATCAGATCTCAGCCTCCTGAGTAGCTAGGGTCACAGGCATGAGCCACCAGCGCCCAGCTGAAATTTTTAATTTTTTAATTATGAGTTAAGTGCTGAGTTGTGACCCATAATTTTCTGCCTTTCCTTTAGACAACTATATCCACCTTTAATATGTTAGTATAGAATATTACATGACTGTTTTATATTTGAAATCAATCCTTTATTTATACAACAAACTACATTGGTCATGATGGCTTTTATTTTTAATGTATCATTAATCTGATGATATTTTATAATGGAACAAAGATCTTCATGGGAATGCAGGTCTATAATCTTTTTCCTTACATTTTTCTTCTTGATTTTTATAGATTCATAAAGGAGTTTTTAAATATATTTTCCAATAATTTCTATTTCTATATTGTTTTTTTTCTTATTTATTGTCAAAGTGATGTACAGAGAGGTTACAGTTCCATTTCTTCATTGATATATAATCATTTAAATTACCACCTTCTCATGTGAGTTTTAGTAATTACCATTTTCTGGTGTGAGTAGTAGTAAGTTAACAATACAAAGGTATTTGTTCACATCATTTTAATTGTCAATTTTATTATTTTATAATAATTTCTGATATCCCAAAGTTGTTTTTAAATAAATGAACTCTATCTCATCCTTTATTCCTGATTATTAAAATGGTCTTTCCACTAATTTCAGCTACACTAATATTTCCACACTTCAGTACTTTGGGCAATTCTTGCTCCATCTCTCTAAACTTAACTCCAAAATTATTGTGACAACTGCTCTGAAATTACATTAAACTAATTTTAAAAGATATTGCTAGCAAAAAATATGCACAGACAGGCAGACAAACAGGCACTTGCAGCCACAGACTCACCTGCATTGACTATTTAGCTTTTGCTCCAAGCTTTCTGTTTAATAATAAAGAACCAGAAGGCTAGGGCATTTAAATGGGTAAACTTAACTTTGTAGAAAGTTTTCTTAAAACATGAAGTAATATGATAGAAGTCAATGGGAAAGCAGCCAATTAGGGAATTTGGGCCTATAAAAGACTGGTGGCAGGATAAACTGATAAACTAAAATTTGCTGTATAAGGAAATGGGCACCAGGGACTCCAACAGAATGAAGAAGTAGGAAGGACAAAAGAATGATGAAATAAGGATGATAAACCTTTAGCAGTAATTCTTTGGTATCACAACCTTGTAGGAAACAGAAAGGCAAATCCAAATCACTAATCAGAAAGCTACTTCAAGAATCCAATTCTAGTTAGTGTGGCAATGGCTACTGCCTGTAATCCTATCTACTCAGGATGCTGAGATCTGAGGATCATGATTCAAAGCCAGCCTAGGCAAGAAAGCTTTTACTTCTAATTAAAAGATGAGAAATTTTATAAATGTTGAAATGACATTGACAAATAATGTAAAATATTTTGTCTTTGTAGAAACTAACCTAATTTTTTTTTTTGCAAATTATATCCCTCTTTGCAAAAATTTATTTTTTGGCCAGTCCTGGGCCTTGAACTCAGGGCCTGAGCACCGTCCCTGGCTTCTTTTTGCTCAAGGCTAGCACTCTGCCACTTGAGCCACAGTGCCACTTCTGGCCGTTTTCTGTATATGTGGTGCTGGGGAATCAAACCCAGGGCCTCATGTATACAAGGCAAGCACTCTTGCCACTAGGCCATATCCCCAGCCCCGCAAAAATTTATTGAGTTAAGCTAAAAGACCTCAAGCATCATATGTATCTAAACAGTAGGGAGAGAAGTTCTTAATTATATATTTCTTACTTTTTTAGTGGCTCAAGAATGACAGGTTCTAGACACGTGCATCCTAGGGAAGTTGTCTATCACTGGAGCCGCACACACTGTAGCTCTTTTTTGCTGTTTCTGATTTTCAGATACACTCTTTAGTATTTGTCTGAGGCTAATCTAGATCCTATTATCTATGACTTTGGCCTGTTGTACCACATCTCCTAAGGCTGAAGTCTCCCTAACTTGCTGCCAAACTGGCATCAAATCATAATGACCTATACTTCTTTCTTAGCTGGGTCTTGAGCTGGCTGGAAGAGAATACTTTTCCTTACAGTTGATAGTACAAAATCACAATTGATAGATCATTAAATATATATTGTTTAGGAAGACAGCTGAAGATGGCACAAGATGGAAAAGATTGATAAAAATAAAATGCTCTCTCCTGTAGCAAATCTCTGCCACTTGCTCTCTTTCAATGCCATACTTTTTTCCTATAAGCTTTTTATGTATGTATATGTATACAAAATTAGAAATCTATACATAATTAAAAGTTCCACAGGAAAAACCCTATTGCCTTTCATAGATTCAGTGAAGAAACTGAAATGTTCAAATAATTATCTTAAGCTCTCTACAGTTTCTCAGACAATAGAAGCAATTCATTCTATGACACTAATATTACCCAGATAACCAAATTGAATAAAGAAACTACTACCAAAAAAATTACATCTTAATATTTCAGGTGAATATAAACACAATTTTTTAACAATTGAATATCAAATGAGATTTATTATTCATATGCAAGGCTAGTTCATTATCCCAAAATCTATATGTAGGAAAATAATGACTATAAACAGAAAAATGTGATAAAATTAAAAATTCACTAATATTTCAAAACAGTAAGAAATCAAGACTAGCAGAAAACTTTCTCAACTTGATAATTAGCATCCACAAAAATATAAAATCGACATCATATTCACTAAATATTTCTATCTTAGGATATGAACCAGGACCAATGTCTCTCTTTCTTATTATTTTTTTGCAGATAGAGCCTCCTGTTCTGTCCAGGCTGGTCGTTGACCATGAAAACCACAATCTTGCCAACATCCATAGTACAACAACATATAAGCAAAAAGTACAAAATGTAAAACAACCCTTATCCCTTATGTCTTGTGTGTATACACATATATATGCACACATATATACATATACATCATGTATATATACACATATGTATGTGTATTTATATATAATGTGTGTATATATATAATGTGTGTATATACATATATATATATATATTCGATCTAAGACAGGACTCAAACACGGTGTTTGATGCTTGCTTTGTCTGCTTAACTGGTACTCTTTAACCTGAGCTATGCCTCCCAGCCCTCTAATACAACTTCTAAATCTCAATAAGTAACAAAAATCTTCCACTGAATATTGTTTGTGTATAAATCCAAGGTAAGATGCATTTTCCAAGACAATGTGTTTTCTCCAAAATTACTCCAGCTTATTTCTTTTCACACTATTTATGCATAATCCTGTATCTTGATTTTTCACTTTGGATCTCATTATATTAGATTCATTTTTGTTTTGAACAACTGAATGAAGACATACCACACAGGTATGTGGTATTACAAAGTTATAACACACAGCTTTACAGATCCCATATTCACAAATTTGTAGAATCAATTTCCAGAAGTGGAACTGTTTGATCAAAGGTATGAGTTTCTATAATTTTGGTAAATATTGTGAAATGTTGTAAAAAGATACCATTTGCATAGTACAAGCAATGTATGAAAGCAACCATGTCTTTCTGCCCTCTACAGTACAATCTGATAGGTGAAAAGAGTTCCCTGTCAGCACTCTACTAAAAGAGCGCAATCAAAGTATACCTTAGTACCTTAATCACAGGAATCAAAGTGACCTTGAGACTAAAAGCAGTTCTATCAAATGGCTCTGAACATCTAAAACTATTCTGTATCTTTATATAATCTTAAAGGTTCTTACACAGATAGAATATTATGGATTAAGGCCAACACTTAAGCAGATAAATTTATAAAGACAATTCCTAAACATCATTAGAAAAGTAATATCCTAAGTAAATCATGACTGAATCTAAAGACTCTGCCACGTTGCCTTGAGTGTCTCTCTTGCATCAGACTCTTCGTGTGGATTTTTTACAATGCCATCTGCTCAGAAATCATTGCAGAATATACTTTGCATGGGAATATATTAATATGTGCAAGCATGCATGTATTAGTAAAGACTCCACATACTCATCAAGAGTTGAAAGTAAGTTAAGAAGCAAAAGGCAAAATGGAATATCTGAGAAATAGGTCTCTTTCAGTTCTGCCATTCTAAGTGAAAAAATTGTTAGGACAATAATCCCAAAGTTTAAAAGGAAATAAGATTCTTATTATTCACGCACAGGTTCCCTTTTATGGTATGGTCTCTTATATGTAGAAGTTAAAATCTGAATTATTATCGCTATGTAAGTTGAAGTCTATCAGTATGGATTTGTGTTAGTAACAAATAGGCTTATATTAGTATCCGAATAACTGAATTATCCAAATTTTACATTATCTTTTCCTTGTTAATCAATTGGGTAGCAAAATACTTATTTTCTGGATACATCTTTCATTCCATCAAATGCTTACAGATATAGGGGAATTATAAAATAATTCTTGAATCAAGAATGTTATGTGCATCAGGTTAAGCTTAGTAAAAATTATATCCTTTCTTCCCAAGTAAAGAATGCCTTGAAAGTCAGTGAATTCCTTTTTCTTTAAACTTAATGGGATAGTATAAAATCTTATTGTGGTCAAATCAACCAGAAATTGAGAAGTGAGGGGGGAAAAAAAAGAGTTTTTCCTAAATACTCAGCTCTCTTTTGAAGAGAAACACACATTATCTTCACAGAAATCTGTCAACCCTCAAGTATTTATTAAGTACCTAAAAGTACTCGATGGGAAAAACATTAAGTAGGGGTATACCTCAGGACCAATTCTTGGGTGGAAAAAAAAATGAGACAGGGTGAGAGGAGGAGTTTGGGGTTTTTGCTTTATCACCCTGTGTAACAGAACGCAAACAGACATCGACAGACATAAAATGCCTTTGCCAACACTAGGGACGAGAAGTCCAAATGCAGCACGTAAAGCAAACCTTCATTCCTTCTACATGTCTTAGGTAGCTGAAGCTCAGGAACAGTGCAAACTAAACCTGGGTCTACCTTTAAAACCAGGAAGGGAAGACCACCAGAAATGATTATGGTTGATTTGCATAAGCACCCAAACACTGCCGACGTCACCACGCCAAGTCCAGGCTCCGCCCAATCTTACTCCAGCCTTTCCCAGCAAAGATGAAGGATGGAAAGGGAAAGCCAGACACGCTTCTCTGCTGAGCCCCAAAGAATGTCCGCCCCTGGGTGACCCCTTAGATGGCCTCAATCATTTCGAGCCATCCCGATTCCTAATCCTGGTGCGCAAATTAAGAGGGAAAGGCTTTCTCTCTACAGGTTAGCGAAACTGTATCCTAAACCGTTTCCTGCCCAGGCTACGCACAGACCAGCCAAGTGAATACATGCTAGTAACGACATGGATTTCCACTTCCTTCCCATCTGCTCTTAAGCATCTCAGCGCCACCCCCCCCCCCCCCGCCCCGGCCTCTCACCGAAACCCAGAAATTCCAAGATGCGCAGAGACACGGCTACAGGAGCCACGTGCCTGGTGCGCCTGCCTCAAAAGGCTACTTTCCTTCCATTTAACACCGGATGCCTGGAGGCACTCGGAATCGGAGTCCCCAGAAACACTCTGCATTTGACAGTTGCCTCCTGCAGTTTGCAAAACAAAAAACAGAGCGTGAACTGCGCTCTCCCGGCCCCGCCGCCCACTCGCCCCGGAATAGGCTCGATTCACCTGGGAAACGCCCCCGTTCCCTGACCCCCAACTCGCCTCTCGGGCTTCCCATTGTGGAAACCCCGCCTTCGGTCCAAACTTGTCTTGGAGACCCACTGGTCTCGCGGGGTTGCTATTGGCAATTTCCACGACGGGGAGGGAAGGAGGGAGGAAGGAAGGATGGCGGCACGTTTCTACCCACGTGCTTCCCCCTCAAAGAGCCACTTTGGGGCTCCCCTCGAACCCCGGTTTGCACCGGTGCAGGAGGCAGAGGCTAGAGGAGGGATGGCTAGCTGAGCTGTTTCTCCCTTCCAAATTTTCTTAGCTCCGTTCCCTTCTCCCACCCCGGGACACCGCCTGAGTCCTTCTGGGAATCCATCTCATCAATTCTGACTCCTAGGTGACTAATGGCGAGCCCCACCCTACCCCGCCACTGCGTCTTAGCTTTGGGTGTCGTTCCTTACCTTCACTGTGTTTTTGCCCAATACCCCAGCAAACTGATGTGGTCGTGAGGGGTCCAAGTGACTGTGACCGAGGCCGTAGAGGACAGGTCTGTGGGGTGGCAGTGCCTAGCCAAGATCCGCGGACCCTGAGGGCTTGGCTTCCAGGGGGTCGGCTGAGCTAGGAGAGTCTCCTGAGCGCCGGTGTTGTCTGCCCTGCAGGGAGGCAGCACGAGATGCGGGCGCGCCGAGCGCTGTGCGCTTGCTTGGGAGAGTGGCTGTAAGAGAGGGTGTGACGGAGGCGCCCACGTGCCCCGCCCGCCCGGGCTGCGGCCGCCGACAGGCTGCGGGGGAGAGGGGGGAGGCTGCGGGCGGCGGCGGGGCGCGGAGCACCCCAACACCCGCTTGACGCAGAGGCCACTGCGGCTGCCCGCTGCGTCCTCTCTGCGCACCGGGCTGGGTCCAGGGAATCCAGGGTGGACCTGGGGAAGCCCGATCCAAGGCCAAATCAAAACAAATATCCCCCCTCGTCAAATCCGCTCCACTGAGAGAATGGGCACCCCTTGGCTGTCCTCTGTCTTTGTCTCAGCAAAGAAAACAAAAGAAATGGTCCCACTCGCCCATCCTCTGGTTATTCAACTAGTCAGTCTGTAGCCGGACCAGAAGAGGGTGAATCATAGCTCTCGCCCCCAGGCCAGCCATTCACATACCTTAACAAAGAAAACCCCTCCTGGCCTTTGCTTCTCCATCAAGCAATGACCTGAGAGCCCTCGGGCTTTCCGGCCAGGTTATGAAAGTGGAAGTGGGCTCAACCATATGTCGATGTCTCCGTATGCGACTCTTGCAAGGGGTCACACTGCCCAAGGACGTCTACTTGACTGTTTTTAACTAAGCCACGTGGAGAAGTCTTAAAATCTCTGAATACAAAGCGTAGCCCGCTTTTGCAAATGGCTGAGCCATGCCCTGAAAGAGGACCTATGTCCTAAGGACTCAATACAGAGTCTTTGAAAATGTCAAAATATGAAAGACCTCCACCAAACACATGTTGACTTACTTCACAAAGTACGTTTTGTCTCAATTCTAGATGATTAATATTATCATTAGACAAGACCTCTGTGCAGCACGTTTAGGCCTTCCAACAATCTCCTAGAGTTAAACGGTTTGTAGCCAATTAAGGTTGAATTAATAAGGTCATTACACACAGGTTTTTGTAACAGTGAGAACCTCCAGGAAAAAAAAATCACAAGACCTAAATTTCATCTCAGAACATTACTACTAATCCCTTTAAAGCAGCCAAGAAAGGTTTTCTTTCTTTGCTTTTGCCCTCCTCAGCATGTCTTCAAATCCTCTTTTCAAAAGTTAAAAAGTAAATAAATTTATAAAAAGAATTAGAGTTTAGTCCGGTACTCCCCTTCTTTGCTATTGCTAAGTCAGTGAACACTTTTGGATAAATGCACACCGAAAAAAAAAAGGATAAAAATAAAAAGATCTACACTCACCTTCTTATAGAATATCTTATGTCATTTGCTTTTACCTCACAGACCGGTGATCAGGCAAATATTTATGTTGGCATACATCATTGTATAATATAAGTGCTACCATTAATAGCTAAGAAGAATTTAAGAAAAGATGTGGCTGTGCTCACCATAATCAACATTTGGTCCTTCTGTAGCAAACAAAGTTATCCACAGGTTTGCACGAATGGTTTACAGCAGTAATTGTTATAAAATTGAGGTGTGTTGCCTATCTCAAATATATGTACAAAGCTACTTACCTTAAAACACTTGTAGTGAGGGATGTCCTCATTAATAATTGTACTTGATGCCAGTGAAGTCTTGGAGAACGCAACAAGTATATTGAGTTTCCCCCTCAGTGTTTAAGACTTAATAATATTTAATCTTCTCAACTAGCAAAGGTAGTTAGAGGTTAGAGAGACATAATACATATAACATTTCAAGAGTCATAGTTTAATTTAGTGATGGCATAAAGCATTAACCGCATACCTACTGGCTTCAGAGACTTTGTATTTAACTATTACCCCATTAGTTTTGATGTATTTAGAGATGTTTAGTAAGATGAATGGAAGATTTTTAATAAGAATTATGTCCCTTTGTAAATAAGAAGTAGAAACAGATACTGTTAGGTCCTTTCCCTGAGGGCTACATGCAGATGCCCCCACCTCATTAAGCCTCCACCCAGTTACCTGGGTAACCTGCAGACCTGGAGGCAGTTACCTCCCTTTCCCTGAGGTCACCTCCTAATCCACCTGGCCACACCCCTTGCCCCTGCCCTAAATAAAGCAGGGCTGGGTGGGGCTCTCTCTCTCTCTCTCCCCCTTCTCTCCGGCCATGGATCATCTTGGCCACAGGCCAGCAGTTCGGTAATAAACTTTCTCTCCTGCCTGAATACCGCGTGGCGTTCTCCTTTACCGGCTACCTACTTTAAAAACCTAACAGATACCATCCCAAAATCTCAGCAAAAAGAGAATGAAAATTCCACCTAAAAATAAATGCATCTATTAACACACAACACACACACACACACACACACACACACAGAATAGCAGGGGCTGGCAATGTAGCTCAGTGGGAGAGTGCTTGCCTAGAATTCATGAAGCCCTGGCATGTAGCACTGTAGCTCATGTGATAGAATTCTAACCTTGATAAAAAGAATCAAAAGATGCTCAGGGACAGTGCCCAGGACCAGAGTCCAAGCACCAGAACTGGCCAATAAACAAACAAAAATAACAGTAAATATGCTTTAAGATTAAATGTTCAATGCACCACAGTCTTTTAGGCTAAGAATTTTCAAATGTGTTCTCTGTCACACAATGTGAATATGACTACATGGATCTCGGAGGGAAAGGCGAGAACAACAGATATTGGAAGAATATTTCAATATTGGAGCAAGGGGAATAACTGTTAGTGTAACTTTGCAATGTGTGTGAAATAATTTATATATCTTATTTTTATTGATCTTTGTGAGTTTGGTAGATCCCTTTGAAGCATAGAGAGTCATTTGTCAAACATTGTAGAAAACTGAGACAATTTGTCCAAGCACACACAGACAGAAAATATCTGCTAGTGTCAATAAACACCTGCCCCTACCTATATTATTTCTTGAATTTGTTATTCACATTGAAGCAATTCGCATTACACATGTTTTTGCAAAAATATTCTGACAAAATGTAGATGGAAGAGAGAACTGCATTCTCGTTGACTGGAGCAGGGAGAGATTCCAATCCACCAAGTTTTCCTACCTTAGTAGTTTGTTACCCAAACTGCAATACTAAATGAAAAATGCTGAAATAAATTCACATTATGAAAATTTATCAACTTATATCAAATATGATCTGATGTATGGTCTCAAAGTTTTTATGAAACCAAAGCCTGCCCAATCCCAAGATGTCTGCAGAATGCATTTAGCCTTCTGTATCCATAGATTCAAAATATTTGGAAAAAATAAATACTAAGCACATACTGACCCTTTTTTTCCTTGACAATATTTTCTAACCAACTCTTTAGATAACTTTTTTTTTCAAATTTTTATTATCAAACTGATGTACAGAGAGGTTACAGTTTCATACATTAGGCATTGGATACATTTCTTGTACTGTTTGTTACCTTGTCCCTCATACCCCCCTCTCTCCTCCCCCTTTCCCTTTCCCCCCCTGAGGTGTTCAGTTCACTCACACCAAACAGTTTTGCAAGTATTGCTTTTGTAGTTGTTTGTCTTTTTTTACCCTGTGTCTCTCAATTTTGGTATTCCCTTTCAATTTCCTACTTCTAATTCCAGAATACACGGTTTCCGATATACTCAGATAAGATTACAGAGATAGTGTAGGTACAACCACTGGAAGGTGATACAAGAACATCATCAATAATAGAAGCTACAGATATAGATGGGACGTTGAAAGTAGTTACAACTGTGATATAACAATCGTTTCCATACATGGAGTTCATTTCACTTAGCATCATCTTATGTGTTCATAAGGGTATAGCTATTGGGCTCTTGTGATGCTCTGCTATGACTGTCCTAAACCTGTACTAATTATTCCCAATAAGGGAGACCATAGAGTCCATGTTTCTTTGGGTCTGGCTCACTTCACTTAGTATAAGTTTTTCCAAGTCCTTCCATTTCCTTACAAATGAGGCAATGTCATTCTTTCTTTAGATAACTTTTTAAAGTCTTTTTGAGATAAATCTAGATGGAATCTAGAAAGTAAGGTATTTGAAGGATTACAGGGTGATAAAAAAAAAACATAATTTTTTCTGCATAAAGCACAGGATCCCCACTGCATTTCATGATCCTTGAAGATCTTGCAACTAGTACCTTTTGGGTAGCAAGTACAGTACCTTGGGTGGAGTGGCCCCAAAGGTCCTTGCAAAAGCTTGCTTCTCAGCCTATGGTACTGTTGGGAGATTGTGGGATCTTTATTTTTTTTCTTTTATTATTGGTTTTTGGTTATTTTCTTCTGATGGCGGATCTTTAAGGAAGCCTTGTCAGATGAAGCTAATTCATTGAGGAAATACACTTGAGGGACATGCTAAGAACTTGTGTGTGTGTGTGTGTGTGTGTGTGTGTGTGTGTGTGTGTGTGTGTCATTCTGTCTGTCTATCTGTCTGTCTCTGTCTCTCTGTCTCTGTCTCTGTCTCTGTCTCTCTCTCTCTCTGTCTCTCTCTCTCTCTCTCTCTCTCTCTCTCTCTCTCTCTCTCTCTCTCTCTCTCTGTCTCTCTCTCTCTGCATCCTCGAAGTGGGGGTAAGTAAACTGGTTCTTCTGCCAAAATTTCTGTTTGGGGCCAAACCACAGATCCAAATGTCAGGTGGTTGAAGCAAAAAAGAAAAAAAAAAAAAAAAACAGTGAAACTATTATCCAAAATGAGCTTCACTTCCTCTGTTGATATTTTTAAGTATTTTGCATCAGTGATGGAGAACCCGTAACAAAGCAAGGGGCAATGAACAATATTCCTGCGTTCTGTTCTTCCTATATCATTTTCTTTCTCACTTTTCTATTTTCTTTTTTTTTCATTTCTTTTCCAACATCCATCCATCCCTTTCTTCCTTCCTTCCTACCTTCTTTCCTTCCTTTCTTCTTTACTTCCTCACAAAAACTCACCATGTAGCCCAGACTGGCCTCAAACAAGAGAATCGAAGATAGACCTTTTTTCCTGTCCCTGTCAAGCACTACATTATAGATATTCATCACCATGCCTGCCTCTTTCTACACCTATGACAAGATGAAGAGCTATAAGCTATTTACACCCAAGTAACTAGGTTATCTGATGTCTCTATGACTAAATGTGTAAATTGAATTGACAAATGTCAAAATCATCAAATCAGTTGCTTAAGTTAATTGACTAAGATAGTAAAGCATCCAACACAAGGTTTAAAAAATGCTAATGTTCCTTTACTTCATAGATAAAGCCTAAATGACTTTGGCAAGCAAAAATACTAACACAATCTGTCACTATGTTGGTTCAGATCTGCAGACCCTGTTGCAGTGTAGTGTTCACAATAAGTCAATAAGTTTATAAATTACTCCTTCGACAATTTTCTTTAAAAATAATTACATTTTAAAACAATATATGCCTTATACACCCTGAGGAAGAACAAAATGAAAATTTGTATGTCATCTTGCATGTAATATGTAAGCTGTCTTTACTTTGCCTCTCTGAACAATTTCAGTCTTTCACATTTTTTCTTATTCAGATTCTTTAGGTGCTGATTTTTTTTGCCTCTAAAATTGTTATTGGGGTACAGAAATGATATGTGCTTACTGAATAAATTTCAAAGTGTTAGTTTGCATTGGTAAAACTTTAAAAAGTTTATTTGGTCAAATTCCAGAGACCAGGAACAGAGAATCAAGGTCAATTTTCAACAAAGATTACCTAGAATTGTGAGAAAAAAGAAATGAAGCCTAGATAGAGCAAATGTTAGTTCTACTCTAAGGCATGCCTATGGTTTTAATGAAAATTAAAATAAACTTATATGCATATATTGTCTGCTGTGGATTTGTCCTATTTGACCATGTGATGACTTTCTCTCTCTAAGTATATAGATCTTCTTATATTTTTATAGGATTCTCACATATATACACAAATCAAACACGACTTCTGATTTCATGTTTTCTTTACAATTGTTTTCTTATCATAATTATACTGATATTATTGTGGTTCCTAAGTTACACTCCTATTCACCTCTCACATATATTTCATGATGCATACTTTATTGATTACTCATCTGGGGAATTGATGTAAGTATAAAAGAAGAATCATATAGAAGGTTTTTATTATTAATTCATTATTTTTCTATTGATCTATTTTTCTCCAGCAAAAGCATACATTACAGCAATTGATTTCTTTTTAGTTCATGTTATGTACTTTCTAAAGTGTTCAATAAATTTACTTTATACTACTTTTTACCACTAAATTAATTTTGTACTAAAAATAGTAAAATAACATACATTTTACAATAGTATAGATCACACATTACATTTGCAGACATACATTTTTAGGCCTTCTTTATTGTTTTGATCATTAAAATGCAAAATATTTATCTAGTAGTCTTTTACAAAGATTAGTTGATGATCCAATACCATTCTAAAATCTTATTAAATGAAAATTCCTATACTCCTGTGTCAACCAACAAAAATATGCTACAGATCATGGTTATGTCTCCTACAAGCCTGGCAGTTTTCCTCTGTTCACCGTGACTTCTGAATGATGTCTACAATTTTCTTCTGTCCCTCCCCATTCTAAGTAATGTCTCCTTTTCCATTACCATCTTGGTTATAAGAGAACTGCTAGCTTTGTGCCAAGACCAACCAAACCTTTTTAACCACACTAGTGATACCCTCTACAAGTATAATTCTCAAAACATTTTGAAAATGTATTTGCTTCTAATCATCTGTATGTATTAATTAACCAACTCCTAATTTATGTGCATGACATGCTCTAGCCTTCATTGTTGATAGTACTCACATCCGTGGGATATGCCTTTGATTTCTTTTTTAGATAAATTTTGTCAAATGGAAAGATTTAATCAAGGATAAGTAGGTCACTAAAATCCAATTTTAAAATAAATTATGGTAATTGTACTAGTTAATTTGCTTTAAAAAGGAAATTTTGTTTTATCGCCCACTTATATTAATTGAACAAGAGAGGTATTTCCAACTGGAATTTTTGTGCCATTTATTGGTTCTCCCGATTCTTAAATATAAGCCTATCATCCTTAAATTCAACTCTTATGTGGAAATACCTGATTAAATATAGTTAATGTCTAAATATCCCTTCCAATTACATTCTTTTGAAATACTGCTTCTTCCAGAGTTGTACAGTCATTAAACACATTATTTCTAAGATTATTACAGGTGGCAAATTTACCTTATGTTTTACTGTTGCATTATTGGTTGCCACTTTTCTATTCTACAAATACCATTTACTGTCCATTAAATACCTTATCTCAAATGATTGCTACATGCTACACTTGCTGTTGTTTTGTGCAATATCAGAATAAATTTTTATTCCCTTACTTTAGGTGCCTAGGAGGAAATTTCATTGTTGTACTTCATATATCAGTTTCTGTATTGGTCAGCTTTGTGTCTTCTATACTGCTTCGAACTCTGGAACCTAAGCTATAGGTGATCTTGTGTTACAAGCTTATTAAGGCAACAGGAGGGATATAAGCACATGTGTTCTTTTTACATTTTATTGATTTTTATGTTTAATATATTAATTGGTTTGACTCATATCTACATGTATTTACTGATCTGATTTTTGTATTTATGATTCTTTGAATTTAATTTTCAGTTATCTTCTTCTCATCTTTCTCTCTCCTACCCACTTCCTTCCCTCCTCCCATCTTTTTTCATTATTTATTTATTGTCAAAGTGATGTACAGAGGGGTTACAGTTTCATACCTAAGGCAGTTGGTACATTTCTTGTATAACTTGTTACCTTCTTGTTCATTTCTCCCCATCCCTCTTCCCCTTTTCTGTCTTCCCCTCATGAGTTGTTCAGTTGGTTTACACCAAATGGTTTTGTAAGTATTGCTTTTGGAGATGTTTGTCTTTTTATCCTTTGTCTCTCGATTTTGATATTCTTTTTTTCTTCCATAGTTCTAATACAAGTATATGTATCCAGGGTACTCAGATGAGATACAGTGACAGCACTGGCACAACCACAGGAAAGGGCTACAAGAAGAAGAACAACAACAGAAAACCTAGGGTTTCACATGGCATGTTGAAAATGATTACAACAGTGATATAATGCTCGCTTCCATAACACAGAATTCATTTCACTTAGCATCATCCTATGTGTTCATAAGGGCATAGATAGCTATTGGGTTCTTGTGATCTTCTGCTATGACTAGTCTAAACCTGTACTAAAGATTTCCCTATGAGGGAAATCATAGAGTCCATGTTTCTTTTGGTTTGGCTCACTTCACTTAGTATAATTTTTTCCAAGTTCTTCCCTTTCCTTATGAATGGGGCAATGTCATTCTTTCTTATAGAGGCATAATTCCATTGTGTATATGTACCACATTTTCCTGATCCACTCATCTACTGAGGGGCATCTGGGTTGGTTCCATATTTTAGCAATAACAAATTGTGCTGGGATGAACTTCCTTAATAATAAAAAAAAGCATCAGTACTTATAAAAGGATATTTGGGTTTTCTCTAGTGTTGTTTCTTTTCCCCAGATGTTCTTTCAGCTTTTTGAAAGTTATTTCCTATATACTTATTTTTATAGCTTAAGGTCTATTTGTTTTCAGTTTTTTCTAAGGAGACCTAGGCTGTGTGGCTTCAGTAACAAATACTTGAGAGGCTGATATATGAGGATTATTTAATCCTATGAATCTGATACCAGCCCAAGTAATGTGTCAATACCACTCATCTTAAAACAGAAAAAGTAACACACACACACACACACACACACACACACACACACACACACACACACTTTCAGCAATTAAAAAAAATGTCCTTTTTAAAAAAAGATCCTTTTGGACTTAACATTTGTTGTATAAACCAGAAAGCACTTAAGATATTCAAAAAAGCGCTACTGTGTTGTTTTGCAGTAATGCAATTTCAACACAAAAAAGAATAGTATATGTATATTCCTCCATTGTGTCCAGTTAAAATTCTTCCAGTTATTTCTTTTCAAGATCATTCTTCAGTTTTCTGCTCTCATTCAGAAATGCCCTTAAAATTCCATTTGATCATTGAACTGGAGATTGAAGGAAGAGTTAATTGCCCATGCTACATCATCATTTTACCCAGAAGACCTCCTTAAATTATACATATGGAATGTGCTATATGATCTGAATAATGTATGTATATACTGAGTAGGGAGACAGTATTTTTGCTTGTGACGAAGGGAATAAAAATTTACTTGGTGGATTTTGAAGAAGGAAAAATGGCAAAGAGAAATCCCATACATTGGAATAAAACTGTAGTACCAGAATAAACTCATTATGTAAAGGTAAAATTCATTCAGATAGACAGACATATATAATGAATTTATACATATACAGAGATGTAAATGTCATGTCTTGATTCCTAAATATCATTTCCATTCAAAACTATGTTTCTGTATCTAATGTGACACAAGGAAAATACAAGGAGAGTACAGAAAAAACAAGTTCTACAAACTATTACAGAAAGACTGATGTGTACCAAGGAAGTGGACATAAAAGGCTTCTTTCTATTGAGAAATTTGAGCTTAAAATTACTAATAACAACAATGTAGTGAAACTGAATAAATATAATATTAATTAATAAGGCCATGCTTACAAAAAATAAACCAATAGTTCATACAAAGGGAAAAAAACTTTTGTTAATATAAAATACCAACGAATAAATATTCATTGAGTGGAGACCTAGAAATACTATAGTTTTGAAGCCAAAGTAGTAATTGACTTAAGTGTAAACTATGATTGCTAAAACCATTGCCAAAATGTTTTCCAGAACATCAAAAATTATAGACATGAAGGTATGCTTTAAGTGTATTTTAAGGAAAGTTCTGTTTTTACATTTTTTTTCTCTTTTGAGATAAAATTTACATAAAACACAATTAGCTCATCTTTTGTATATTATGTGATAAATTTTGATATAGCATGACAACTCTAGAATCTAATATGATGAAAACTGTAGCCATTGCTCTAGAAACTTTGTTCCTGTCTTTCTAGGGAGTACTTACACCATTCCCATGAGGCAATAACTTTTCTTATATATTTTTTTTCTATTCTAGAAAAATAATAGGTTGATACTCTTCTTTTATCAAGGAACTTTTTATGGAAGAGAGTACTTACATTCTCCCATGATTTTTCTTTTGATTTTTTACTAGAATTATTTCATATGGAAACAAATGTAGAATGATTTCCTATGTTCCTACTGACAGATTTTTGAGATATTTTCAGACATATTTTCATGTTGGGCTCTAATAAATACATTTGTTACAAATATTCGTACATACTTCTTTTCAGGGTACATTTTTTTCATGCATCTTGTGTCAATCCCAAGCAGTAAAATTCATTTGTCATACAGAAAGGATATATATATAGTTTTTTTTTCTCAAATTTTTATTATCAAACTGACGTACAGAGAGGTTACAGTATCATACGTTGGGCATTGGATACATTTCTTGTACTGTTTGTTGCCTTGTCCCTCATGCCCCCCTCCCTCCCCCCCTTTCCCTACCCCCCCAGGTGTTCAGTTCACTTACACCAAACAGTTTTGCAAGTATTGCTTTTGTAGTTATTTCTCTTTTTTTACCCTGTGTCTCTCGAATTTGGTATTCCCTTTGAATTTCCTACTTCCAATACCAGTAAACACGGTTTCCAATATACTCAGATAAGATTACAGAGATAGTGTAGGTACAAACATAGGAAGGTGATACAAAACATCATCAATAATAGAAACTACACATACACATAGGACGTTGAAAGTAGTTACAACTGTGATATATCACTTGTTTTATAGAAACCAGAAGAACGTTTGTACATGCGCTCTGACTTCTGAATTTGTGTTTTTATTTAATGATACTAGAGTTGATTTAAGCTTTGCAGATAAAATAGAATTTTCTGAACGGAGAATTTAGCGAAAGGTAATCCAAGAATACAATCAAAAACATACACTCGAGCAATATAAGGATGTGTTTGGATATTGTGAAAGATTCAGTCACAAAGCAAATTGTTACTCTAGAGATTTGCTCAATTACAAAGCTGAAGATCTGAGGACTAAAGGGTAAGAAGCACTCATAGCACCGATGAGAGGAAAGAGTAGCCGTTTGTTCATACATTCATTTATTCATACAAGAAACATTTACTGAATGCTAAGCACCAATGTGGTCTTTCCAGTGGCATAAAATTAGGCGCTATACAGTACAGGATGGCAGAGCAAGATAAAGATTTGGACTCTGAGCTACCTTCATGTGACCATATGAATGAGAAGGGTCTATCACCATGCCTTATATAGGACTTACAGTCTTGATGAATCTCTCTCTCAGTTAACTAAATATTTGAAAATAAGATTCTTCAATACTTTGTATTAATGCAATTCCCCAAATTGATATAGTTAGAGTGTCTAGTCTACTGTGGATGTTGCCCTGCAATTCTTGGATCCAACTCTATTTCAATCTCAGGCTGAATCTACCCAGCAATATATTGCCTCTAGCAAGATTTTCTTGAGATTATGACTTCTTTTTCCAATTAAGAAAAGATACTATTAACTATCAAGGAAAAGCATCAAAGTTTATGGAGTTACCATGGTTTCCACTTGTTTCTATGTGTGTTAACAAAAAAATAGTGAAAATTAGAAATTTGTAATAATTAAATATTTCATTAGAGCAGTGAAAGAAGTGTCAGATCCAGATACCTTAGATTAATAAAGATTTGTATCAAGGGCTGGGCATGGTTAGCTTGTGCTTATAATCCCGTCTTCTCAGGAGGATGAGATCTGAGGGTCATGGTTTGAAGTCAACCCTGGCCTGGGCAGAAAAATCCCTGTGAGACTCTTACCTCTAATAAGCTACTCAAAAAAAGCTGGAAGTGGCATTGTGGCTCATGTGGCAGAAGATTAGCCTTGAGCACAAAGAGGCTCAGGGACAGTACCCTGGCCCTGAGTTCAAGTCCCAGGACTGGCAAAATATTTATATATGTATGTATCTATATGTGTATAATATATATGTATTTATATATCTATATATACACACATATCTATATATACACATATATGTGTGTGCATAAAGGGTGAGAACACATAAACACATTAAGCACAGTGCAAGTTTTGATCATATGAGAAGTAAATTATGCAAAGAATGTAGGAAAAATTTGAACAGAAAAGGAAAAAGTGGATAAAAGGAAAGAAACTCTTTTGATTATCACTTATCCCTTTTGAGAATCTCTTTTTCTCAATAGTATTAAGACAAAAAAGCACAAACGAAAATCAAGAGGAAGTAAGTACAAAACCTCAGAAGTTCAAGGAGTGGTTAGGCAACAGTTTTAATATATATATTCCAAACTTACCTAAAACAATGCAGTTAGTAAAACTAAAAGGAAAGGAAATATGTTCAGTCTTGTTTACTTGTTCAATAAATATGTACAGATATTCTAGCCTATGCTAGGCACATTCCCTAAATGCAAACTTATAGAGTCCTAAAAAGGGACCTTTGAAGGGCTAAGTACATGGCTTAGTGATAGAATGCCTGTCTACTATGTATGTGGCCCTGGCTTCAATTACTTGGTACCACATTAAAAGTATTCAAAACAAAAAAAGACATTTGTAGAAGAAAGGGACCTTAAATCTGTGAACAGAAGCAAAAAAAATGATATTGTCAATATGAAAAAAATAGGGTTTTTTTTTATTATTTTCCAATCAAACATAATGTGTCTTTGGTGAACTATTTACTGCTTTCAAATTCAAGTTTACAATGTGCAGAGTTTTAAAGAAAATATTCCCTTTTTGTAACTTCAAGTGAATATTAACTATGTATTTTCTTAATTAATGAAAATAAAATATTCTTCCATACTTTAACTTAGAATAGTAATGATAGTAGTGTTGATGTGTAATTTTAAGTGTCCACACTATTGAACCATGGATAAGAATGATTAAACTCTGGGTTTTTAATTCAGATGTTATTCTTGATGATTATGGAAATAACTGAATCCAAATATACTACTAATTGCACTTGAGAGGAAATATAGCTAAATGGAAGATGAGGATGAGAGGAGATCCTTTCTCAAAAAACAAGGCTCTGGTGGCTCATGTCAACAGTCCTAGCTACTCAGGAAGCTGAGATGTGAAGATGGCAATTTGAAACTAGCCTGTGCAGGAAAATCTGTGAGATTCTTATCTCCATTTACACACACACACACACACACACACACACACACACACACACACACACACACACAGAGAGAGAGAGAGAGAAGGAAAAGAAAAGAAAAAAAATAAAAGTAAAAGTGGAACTATGGCTCAAGTGGTAGACTGCTATTCTTGAGAAAAATAGCTCAGGGACAACTCCTAGGACCTGTGTTCAAGCCCAGACCAGGCCAAAAAAAACAAAAAACAAAAAACCACACACACAAAAAAAAAGCCGAGCATGTTAATAGATATATGTAAATCTAACTTCTGAAGAGCCTGCAGGTGAGAGAATCATCGTCTAGGCCAGCCTAGGCAAAAACACACTGTTCTACTTGAAAAATCAAGGAGAATTTAAATACATTTTAAAACAATAATGCTCAACTTATAGTTTAAGAAAGATTAGTCTAGAAAACAAAAGAGGAATAATTTATTTCAGCATTCAAAGTAAAATTTTATTTTGTAAAATTTTGTTTTAGTAAAGAAATCAAACTTTTCACTTTCTGCTATATCCCCAAGAGTAAAAGCTTACTGTAGAGGTAGCTAGATAGCATATCTATCACATAACTATTCACAATAGCCAAGTTATGGAATCAGTTGAGGTGTCCGTCTGTTAGTAGATAAAGAAAATGGAGTCTTGCACAACCATAAACAAGAATAAATTTATATGTTGCCAGTAACTGGATGGAACTGGAGAACATCATGTGAAGGGAAATAAATGAACTCCACAATGACAAATACTACAAATTTGTCCTCCAACAGGGAATTTAGAGTCATTTTTAAAATAAAAGATGGGAAAGTAAAAGAAAGTCAACTAAGACTGTGAAAAGGGAAATAAGAAAAGGTAATGAGGTGATTATGATCAAAGCACATTACATGCTTGTGAGTAGATGTCACAATGAAAGCATATACTTCCTGCAATTACTATACACTAACAGTATGACTAAAACCTAGCTATAAAACAAAAGATGGAATGTGCAACTGGTGAACATACTGCCTTTAAATCGGTAAAAATATGCCAGTCTCACTATGTTTTAATTCGTGAATGCATATCACTTTGTAAGAATATTAGCAAAATAAAAATATAAACATATTAAAAATTATAATTCAGTGGAAAAAAATCTTCAGCATTATAGAAATATAGGTAGATAAATGATACATAGGTAGGTAGATAGATAGATATAGATTATCAGGGGCTTGTTACAACATGAATCAAGCTAAAGAAATAGACTTTGTGAGATAGTTTATCTCATTAAAATAATTCTCTCAAGACTTAAAAATCTTTAATTTTGTAGTTAAAAATTTATTAGGAAGATCACTCATTTACATAAAACTGGCTTATTAACATAGCAGCTGCTGCAAATTTCATGAAAAAAGTTTCAGTTTGGCAGGAAAAACTGTAGGCTGTTTTAGGAGTGAAAATATCTGCAGGCATAAAAAATGTCTATGCAATAGAGAAATGAAAGCCTATGCTTTGAGTGGCTGGGTTGTATTTTGTTTTCCCAGGGGATGTTCTTCCTTCACAATGAGAATGGACAATTCAAAGATTATCTTACTTGACAAAGATGGCAGTTCTGCCACTAAAGCTACCTGCTCCCTTGACAAGCTATTGTGTTGATGTAGCTTGTATTAAGTGTTCTTCATAAGAAACTTTCCAATTTTATTTTGTAGTCTTGTTTATTTCTTGAAAGTTGCCCACATGGTTCCTCTTGAACTATTTTTCTATTACATAGAAAAACAATTACAAAATTATACTGTATATAATGTATTTCTGTACAAAACAGACTTCTTAATTTTCTTTTCTTCTTAGCATACTGCAGTTTACACTCAGGGCCATGCACTAGCTAGCCAAGAACTCTACCATTTGATCCATGACCTCAGGATGTATTTTTTTTTTTGAAAGGTTGACAGGAAAGTTCCTCAGGACAGTGCTTCTGAAATATTTTTCTGTGTTTGCGTAATACTATTATCTATTCTATGAAGTCTACAAAATCTTTAGAAGAAAAGTTATAAAATTATCCAATGTACTCAAATTTTCAAAGAACTCTTGTTTCCACTGAATTTCTAACCATAACTTTGTGTTATATGAAGTTCTAACATACAGAGTCATTTTTCTAATAGCATAAATATTTACAATTTATCATTTATTATGCCTTTTGTAAATTACAAATTCTAAACTCTTTGTTTCAATCACATTGACATTTAAATATCAATTAGGAGGTCCGTATAGGCTGAAACCTATGTAGGCAACATCCTAACAAGGCAAGGTCCATTGTTTTCCTGTGAACTATACATGTTTTCTAATAGCCTGAGTGGTTGTGCTACATTATTGGATTTAGAGAAAAATAAGAAAGTAAAATTAGGTTAACAGCATTCAGTGAATTTTAATCAATTAAATTAAACATTTATGTACATTATACTTGTTTTTTACATCAGGGCAAAATATCTTCTTCCACATCAATATTAAAATATATATTGTCATCACTAGATGGTAAACAAAGAGAACATATGCTCAATTAATGTCATTGCCTGTAGCATTTGATTTTCTGATAATAGAGTTTAATTTTCAAGGTTATTATACATTACTGTCAATTTTATGCAATGATTAACATAAACTTGAAAACTGGTAAGAACAGAGGCAACAGTATTTGTTGCACCAGTTTTGTTGTCTTTAATTAAAGAAATAAATCCAAATATACAATGTTAGTTGTTCTCAAGAATATCTGAGTGGCAGTGACACTTCTCCTTGTTAAGAATACATTGTTGGATGACAACTCTTTTTGTCGCAGTTAGAGAATGAGGTTGACTAATGCATATTATGAATTGAGTCCACAAAAGAAACACAAAAATCTTTGTAATTCTGTTAAATCTTTTATGTGGATTTATTTATGATCAGCCTACTAATTTAAAATATTTTGCTTGACAAAAAAAGAAAAAGAATCCAATGATTTCATGACACTTTTTTTTTTTTTTTTTTGCTAGTCCTGGGGCTTTAACTCAGGCCCTGGGCATTGTCCCTGAGCTTCTTTTGCTCAAGGTTAATACACTACCACTTGAACCACAGAGCCACTTCTGGATTTTTCTGTTTATGTGGTGCTGAGGGATAGAACCTGGGCTTCATGCATGCTAGGCAAGCACTCTACTGCTAAGCCACATTCCCAGCTAGTTGGATAAGAAACACACACACTGCCTTATGTACGAAACTGTAACTCCTTTGTGCATCACTTTGACAATAAAGAAATAAATAAGAAAGAAAGGAGAAAGAATACAATAGTTTACTTTTTCATCATTCTTTCCCTTTTCTATTTTATTTGGTATTTTTTTTTCTTAATTGTATGTTTCTGTTAAGAAAAAAGTCTCTCAACTTTTGTGTCCATAGTGCTATTATAATGTAACGATTAAGTGAATTAACCTTTGTAATAATACTATTTTATTAAAATAATTGTGAATGTTGATCTCTAAAATTTATCTGTGGATCCTGCATGAACTACTTAATAGAACTGTACAAAATTGAAACGTATTAGGAGCTTTATAAAATTTTTGATTGTAGAAATGTTAATACAAGTATTTACTGAGTGCTTGGTACAGTTAAAGCAAAGTGATACATAAACTATGACCTATCTTCAAACAACTCATGGCCTCCAAGAAAAACAACACAAATATATTTGAAAGCAAAATAAGTGAAGCTTTTTTTTTTGTCAGTTGTGAGTCTTTAACTCTGGGCCTGTGTGCTGTCCTTGAGTTTGTCTGTCCTCAAAACTAGAGCTCTACCACTTAAGCCTCAGTGCCACTTCTGGTTTGGGGGTGGGTAATTGGAGATAAGAGTCTCACAGTGACTTCTCTGCCCAAGCTGGTTTTGAACCTTGATCCTCACATCTCAGCCTCCCGAGTAGGTAGGACTACAGGTGTGAACCATCAGCACCAGGTAAATGCAGCATTTTTAGTTAATGTTTCAGCAATCAATGAACAATGTCATCTCTAATTAAATTATTATAAGGATTAAATTAAACAACTTAAATCTGAATTAACATGTTTATGACCATTAAAAATACATCCAGAAATTGTCTACTTCTCATAACCACTCCTTCCACCACTGCATATGAACCACATTTGTCTCTGAACCTCATAATTCCAATTGTCTCCTATTATATTCATCCCATATTTTCTGGTCTTTCAACACTTCTTTTGTCATAGCAGACAAAACAACATTTTGAATAGGGAAGTTGTATCCTTCCTGTTGTTTTCATGCTTTAAGAGCTGAAATGGCTTCCTTGCCCATTCAGTGTGAATTCAAATTCCATCACTGACCTCAACATCATTGAAGCACACACCGAACTGTACTCTTGTTCTTGAATAGTCTGGGCATATTCCACATTTAATAGGGGAGTTACTACAGCTTTTCTATCTACTTAAAGGATTCTTGCTCTGAACTCACATGTTTTCTTAGCCTTCAACTCTGCTCAATAGTAGACCCTACTCTTTGATTTTATTTTCTTTGTTGTTGTTCTGAGGATAACTGACAGCCTCACTTATGTTAGGTAAGTATTCTACCACTAAGCTATATTTTTATTTTAAGTGGTATGCAGATCACCCTGTCTTAATTTCTATCATCTTTTAAGCTGTGTCATTCTCAACTATCCCATTTTCCCACACCATTTATTGTATTCTTATGGACTGTTATTTTTTATTTAGTTAGTTCATTATAGACTTACCTCTTTTAATCTTATCAGGCTTAGGGCATTTATATTACTCATAGACAACATCTTAAATTGGTAAGGTATATAGGGACTCAGAGGACACAATAAAAATACATGAGATAAATGAAAAAAATGACTTTACAAACAGATGGGAAATATTAAAATTTCCTCCTAAAATGTCATTTTCTATTTAAAAGAAAGCTACCTACATTGTGTTTGGATTTTTATTTTCATTCTCCTCTTACTTCTCCCCAAGAGTTTTGGTGGCAAAATCTAAAATAATACTAGCAATATACATAGGAGGATTAAGAAAAATCCACAGGAAAAATGCCTGTGAGGATTCTCCTCTTTATTATTGATCCAAAGCTAATTATTGATGTCCAAAGCTAATATCTAATCATGATTGTTACTCATTAGGAAATATTTCAGATCCAACAAGCAGATCAAAGACTGGGCATTGGGCCACTTTCAGAGAGGAATGCCTTATGTAGGTTTGTAGAAGGAACAGACTGGAAAGCTCTGCTCTTTGATAGGAACAGACATCAGCCCACCTGTTTTGTTCCCATTCTCTTCATTTGGTACTGGCTTTTTTTTTTCCCCCTGCCAGGATACACACCACAAATACCTACTAAAACAACAAAAAGAATTAGCTAAAATTTACTTCCATGTTAGATATTACTCTATCTCTTTCTCTTATCAAAACAAAAAAAAATAATTGTGAGGGCATCAGAATGGTAGTAAGTGATTTTATATCTAATAGCTCTTTATGAATATGCAAATTGGCAAATGCTTGTGTTTTTCCAGTTATAAATATAAGGTGATTGTATAAAGTAGATGACAATGAAGCAAAGGGATCTAACACCAAGTACAAACTCTCTACCTGGTAAATCTCTAAGCCAGCTTTTAATAAAAACACAAGGTGTTAGAAACAAATACTACCAATTGGGTACTGACTGTAACTTCTGCTGTGCATCAAGTCATTCATTTGTTCTACAGCCATTGAACTGTCTGTCACAGAACTATAATACAGTGTGGTAAATGTGAAGTACGCATTTAGCCAAATGGGACCAACAATTCCTCAGAAGAAATAAGATGAAAATTTATCTCCTGTAGCCAATATTCAATAAAATTCAGCTCCAAAACATTCCTATATTGGGTGTTCTTTTAACTTTTATTCAGAGCATCTCACTATCTAGTCTAGGATTCTATTTAATTCTCACTCCTCTTTCCCCAACTTCCTAAATACTGGGATTACAGATGTGCAACACACTACTATTTGGTTTTGTGATCTCTTCTTTATCTTAACATTCTGTAAGAATATTTACATATATACCAAATACCCTACTTTGATGTAAAGACTGAGTCATTGGGATATATATCTGATCAAGGCTCTTTGTGTTTAAAGTCCTCCAGTCCCTGTCTGTTAGTGTAACAAATCACTTGAGATCAGATACTTTATAAAGAAAATTTTTATTTAGCCTGTGGTTTTGAAAATTGAGGTTCCTACTGGTTTGGCCTCTAGTAAGAGTCCCCTGAGCTGTTTCACCATATGGCACAGAAAAGCAGGGGGAAAAAAAGGCACATACAGATATCATTTGATAACCTAAGAAGCCAGTCTTACAGAAAACCAGACTTGCTCTTGAAAAACAGTCCTCTCTTACAAGAAATAACTCACTCACTTCATG
Source organism: Perognathus longimembris pacificus (assembly GCF_023159225.1). Taxonomy (NCBI): domain Eukaryota; kingdom Metazoa; phylum Chordata; class Mammalia; order Rodentia; family Heteromyidae; genus Perognathus; species Perognathus longimembris. Next base: position 26,306,552 of record NC_063161.1, on the reverse strand, counting down.
AGATCACCATTAGTCCTTCCTAATGTTAGTGCTTCTAATAACCTAGCTACCTTCCGTTAAGCTCACTGAACTTTTTCTGTTTAAGACTCTTGGTACTGTCCTTGAACATATGCTGCTTAAGGCTAGTTGCTCTACCACTTAGACCACAGCTGTAGTTCTTGCTTCTTGTTGGTTAAGAGATAAGGGTCTCATCGACTTCCCTGCATAGGCTGGCTTTGAGCCAAAATCCTCACCGCTCACTTCCTGAGTAACTAGGTATACAGGTGTGAGCCACCAGCACCCAGATCACATCATTACATTTTAAAACAATATACTTGGAAAGAGAATCTCAGTTTTGACACCATACCTTTCAAGATACAACTTGCTTATTATAACTAAATCACAAACCGTTGGCTTTTGTTAATTTTATATTCACTTGGAACTATTTTTTTTTCAAATAATCCATAGTTGCCTAACTTGTGTTCACAACTCTAAACTATGTTTCTAGGTGAAATACCATCTAATAACTCCAAAAATATGTCATCTTCCAAATGAAGAATTGTTCATCTAAAAGAGAAAGTTTGTTACTCATAATAGATACAGATGAATAGTTCAACTAATATAAATAACTACTTGAATTACATCAATTATTATTATATCAGGTGGGAAGGAAAATACAGATAGTACAGTCACAGTAGAATAAACATTCATCTCAGTCCCAGGTAGGATCTGTCTATGCCTTAGTTCAATGTGACGTCTGTTACTTTAGAGCTAATACCAAGTACCAGACATCTTGAGAAATGGTACTGTATTAACTGTCTGGAAATATTTGAAACATTTCTTAAAATTAAGGAAATGGAACTGTTGTAGAAAAATATTTTATATTCAGTATATCATATCAAATAAAAAATAATTAAATCAGGGTGTTTATCTCTAGGTGAGAATGTCCCTGTAGTTATTGTAATGATTTGTCTTACACAATGGGGACATTAAGGCTTTAAATTTAATTTATCCTCCCATATTTTAAAATTAGGAGCGTAATCTGAATTTTCTCAGGTTAATTGTGATATAAGCAATAAATTTAACTTGAAGTACAAACTAAGCAGCAGGCAAACTCTACTGCTAGATAATAATGTCAACCAGTAAAGGCACAGGAGTTAGTTCTACAATAAATTTTTAAAATGTAGTTACTATATATATTGGTTTAATTTGTAAACTCTTTTGACAAGGTTGCTGGCAATTATGACCTCTAACAATTTTTTTAATTTATTTATTTTTAAATTATATTTAGTTGTAAAAAGGAAGTGTCATAGAACAAAACAGTTTATGAATACAATGAATCTTGATCAGTGTCACCCCTTCAACTTTCTCACCCCCTTAACCCAGCCCTTCTCTTACAATTCTTTGTTTCATGATACATACAATGAATTCTTGATGGCATTCTGCTTCTTCCCCTTTTTGTCTCTCTTTTCCTTTTGGCCTTACCTCCCTCATTTGGATGTACCCTTTTCCTGATGTTGACTTTGTTGTTCTTTGACCTACTCTTGAAAGATTATATTATTCAAGCTCTCTATAGTCTATTACATTTCAGGTAATTCATTTGTAACCACCTGCACATCACCTAGTGTGTTTACTTATGGATTTATAGGCACATTCTAGCTACCACAAATAAGAGCAATCATTCATTTGTTTCTCTGGGACTGGATTCCTTCATTTAGTATAATTTTTTGCAAGTCTTCCATTTTCTTGCAAATGTGACATTATTATTCTTTTTAATAGATAAGCAGAATTCCATTATATATATACAGTATACCACATTTTCTTGATCCATGGTGGTTTTCTGGTCATGTGTTGTATTTTGAGGAATCTGCATATTGCTTTGCAGAGTGGATGAACAAGCTTATATTCCCACCAACAGTGTACTAGAGATCTCTTTTGGTCACATCTCCACAAAAACTTATTATTGTTTATTTTCTTGATGATGGCCGTTCTAATTGGGTTAAGGTGAAATCTCCATGTTGTCTTGATTTGCAGTTCTTTATGGATGGAGATGTTGACAATTTTTTTCATGTGTCTATTAGCTGATTTTATTTCTTTTTCTGAGAAGTCATTCTTTAAATCATTAAGTTATTTATTAATTGGGCTGTTTATTTGTGGGTTTAATTTTTTGAAGTTTTAAGGTTTTTGAGTCAATGTATATTCTGCTCATTAGAATATCATTTAATGTAAAAAGCTGGTAAAATAATCTTCCATTCTGTGAGCTTCTATTTAGTTTGTTATCTGTGTCCTTTGCTGTGAAGAAACTTAATGTAATCTCATTTGTTAATCCTGTCTTTGATTTGTTTTGATTCTGAATTTTTGCTTTGAAAATATTGACTTGTGTACAGGAGCCTTAGTGTTTCTCTTAGTCCTGTTAGGTTTTTAAAGTAGGTAGCGGTAAAGGAGAACTCCACGCGGTATTCAGGCAGGAGAGAACGTTTATTACCGAACTGCTGGCCTATGGCCAAGATGATCCATGGCCGGAGAGAAGGGGAAGGGAGAGGGAGGGAGGGAGAGAGAGAGAGAGAGAGAGAGAGAGAGAGAGAGAGAGAGAGAGAGAGACCCCCACCCAGCCCTGCTTTATTTAGGGCAGGGGCAAAGGCCAGGTGGATTAGGAGGTGACCTCAGGGAAAGGGGAGGTAACTGCCTCCAGGTCTGCTGGTTACCCAGGTAACTGGGTGGAGATTTAATGAGGTGGGGACATCTGCTTGTAGCCCTCAGGGAGAGGACCTAACATTCCAGCCTTTTAATAGTTATGAAAAAGGAAGAAGACTCTCTCTGACTGCTTCCTGCTGGCAAGGGGCATCGGCATTAGGGGTAAAAGGCAGAAATGTGGCCTCTCCTGGAGAAGGCAAGCAGCAGGGTCCCTTGGTGGTAGATGCCAGTCCTTGAATGAAGCCTGGAAGAAGTCTCATGAGGCAGGGGCTGGACAAAAAAAAAAATTAAGGCAAAAGGAAGAGTTTAGGGCACAAAATTAAAAATTGGATTACTTGGACAGTTCTTATACTCAGGCATGGACATTAGATGGACAAGCTACTACCTCTTGATCCCCCGGCTCTGATTAATTTTGAAAGGGCGAGACAAAGTGACTCCATTTAGGATGTGCTCATTTTCCTCTTACTCCATTCCATGATACTTGTTCCTGGAACTGGCTGAGTCCCAGTGGTCTAGGTGCTTGTTGCTGGGATGGCTTGCCCCTGTTGGCATTGACAGGATTTGAACTCAGGGCCTGGGCACTGTCCCTGAGCACTTCTGCTCGAGGCTAGTACTCTACCACTTGAGCTCCACTTCCAGCATTTGTCTTGTAAGAGATAAGTCTCTTCAGCCATGCTTCCAGCCTGGCTCTTCGCTGATTAATTGGGAGTTGGAGTTTGAGAGAGATTTTCAGCCCTGGCTGGATTCGAACTGCAGTCCAAGGAGTCTTTGTCACAAAAGCCCTTTTTTATTTCCAATTAAAACAACAAGGAGACCAAGGGGACTAGAGCTTACCTGTACCTTGTCAAGAATTGACCAAATACTTGCCAGAATTCTGCAATGACAAAAACTCAGTAGATGTGATAAGTTTTAGCACAGATATATAGCTATATGGACATACTAACAAATGCAGCAGTAGACTCTTTTGGAATTCCAATAGTAAATGACTTTTTTTTCTTTGCCCAATATTTTAAAACCATGTGGTCAATGCTAAAGAAAAGAACTTTTAGATATCTTTGCTGACAAAGCACATTGGTGGTCAAGCCTCAGTTTCAGAGGTCTGTGAAAAGAGGCAGCTTTGTGAGCAAGGCACACAACGATGGTACAACTTGGGAATTTTATAAAGTAAGCAAGTAAGCAGGAAGATGAGAGAGAGAGGGAGAAAAAGGAAGAGAAAGAGAGGAAAAGAGACAGAGAGAGAGAGCCTGAATATAAGTGACTTCTAACCAATTACCATTGCAGTGGCAAAACTGTATCTGAGCGAGTATTTCGAGCAGGCCTCATTGCACTGTCAAGAGGTGTGCTAGCAGTGTCCCGGCTCCGGTGTGACTGTGATGCAAAACCCAAAAAGCACGGGAGAGAGGCACCTGGTGAGTGGATGAGCTTACCGGGCAGAAGCGGCAGGCAGAAGCAGACGCGGCGGACGGAGCGGCAGAGAACCCGAGCAGCAGCAGTTTCACTCACCAGGGTAGACAAGTGGTGTGGAGGTGGATGTGGATGTGGAGGCCAGCAATGATATTAGTGAAAAATGCCGCGTGGCTACTCGCAGCAGTTCGGTTCGCGGAAAAAGGGCCGTCAGGACTGGGGATACTCCCAGAAAAAGAAGAAAAATAGATGGGAATTCCACCTGTCCTGACTGTTAAGCCCTATCCGAGTCATGGCACCATATATGTTAGGTTTTTAAAGTAGGTAGCCGGTAAAGGAGAACGCCACGCGGTATTCAGGCAGGAGAGAACGTTTATTACCGAACTGCTGGCCTGTGGCCAAGATGATCCATGGCCGGAGAGAAGGGAGAGAGAGAGAGAGAACGACCCCCACCCAGCCCTGCTTTATTTAGGGCAGGGGCAAAGGGTGTGGCCAGGTGGATTAGGAGGTGACCTCAGGGAAAGGGGAGGTAACTGCCTCCAGGTCTACTGGTTACCCAGGTAACTGGGTGGAGACTTAATGAGGTGTGGGCATCTGCATATAGCCCTCAGGGAGAGGACATAACATTTCCTACCTGTAAAAGTGTCATGGTTTTTGGTCTTACACTAAGATCTTTTATCCATTCTGACTTGATGCTTGTACAAGGTGATGTATGGCCATATAGTTTCAGTTTTCTGGATGTGGATATCTAGTTTTCCCAGCAATATTTGTTGAAGAGGCTGCCTTCCAGCCTATGTTTTGGACCTCCTTATCAAATACAAGGTGGCAATTAGGCTGTGGATTCATTTCTGTGTCTTCTCTTCCACTGTTACTCAGGCCAATATTTTTTGTTGTTGTTGTTTGTTGGGTTTTTTTTGCCAGTCCTGTGGCTTGAATTCAGGGTCTGAGCACTGTCCTTGGCTTCTTTTACTCAAGGCTAGCACTCTGCCACTTAAGCCACAGCACCACTTCTGGTCTTTTTGTATATATGTGGTGCTGAGGAATCGAATTCAGGGCGTCATGTATATGAGGCAAGCACTCTTGCCATTAGGCCATATTCCCAGCCCCAAGCCTATTTTTGTATCACTACCAAGCTATTTTCATTACTATGGCTTTAAAAAAAAAGCTTTCTTACAGCAATAAATTACAAAAATTTCAAACCACTGCTCTAATGATACCCAAGAAACTCTGAGATAAACAAGAAGCCAAACTCCAAACCAGTAGATGGAAAGAAATAATAAAAAGTAGAGCAGAAATAAATGAATTACACACTAAAAAAAACTACAGAGAATGAACAAAAACAAATGTTGGTTATTTGAAAAAAATTAACAAATTGACAGGCTGATAGCAAACTTAACTAAGAAAAGAAGAGAAATCACTCAAATAAAATCAGAGATGAAGAAGAAAATATCACCGCAGATTCAAGCAACATTAAGAATAGTATAAAATTATACTTACAAGTCTCTATGGCAATAAATTGGAGAATATAGCAGAAATGGATAGAGAAAATAAGTATATCAAAATTGAGACAGGAAGATATAAACCAACTAAACAGACTCATCAGAAGTAATGAAATTTAATTGGCAATAAAGAAAACCCTATCCAGGACCTGAAAGCTTCACAGCCAAATTCTGTAAAACCTTTAAAGAGCTAAGATCTACTCCTAAAACTATTCAATGAAATAGGGAGGGAGCACTACCAAACTCATTCTTTGAAACCAGCATTACACTCATTACAAAACCCAATAAGGACATATCAAGAAAATAACATTAGGGCTGGGGATATGGCCTAGCGGCAAGAGTGCCTGCCTCATATACATGAGGCCCTGGGTTCGATTCCCCAGCACCACATATACAGAAAATGGCCAGAAGTGGCGCTGTGGCTCAAGTGGCAGAGTGCTAGCCTTGAGCAAAAAGAAGCCAGGGACAGTGCTCAGGCCCTGAGTCCAAGCCCAGGACTGGCCAAAAAAAAAAAAAAGAAAAGAAAGAAAATAACTTTAGACCTATCTCTTTAATGAGCACTGATAAAAAGAATCCTCAGCAAAATACTGGGGGAGTGAATCCAATAACTAATAAAGAAAACCATACACTATGATCAAATGGAACTTATGCCAGGGCTACAAAGCTGGTTCAATATATGTAAATCAATAAATGTAATACAGCACATCAACAGAAGCAAGGGGAAAAAAATCACGTGGCCATCTCAATAGATGCAGAAAAAAGCTTTTGACAAGAGTTAACATTCCTTTATGATAAAAGCTTCGGAGAAGGTAGGAATATGTGCAATATACTGCAACATAGATTTAATTACCTAAAGAGTATATATGGGTCTATAATAAAGAACAAATAACATTACCACATCCTTTTAGTTTTAAAGATAGTCACTTTGGCCAGGTATCAGTGGCTCATGCCTGTAGTGCTTGCTACTCAGGAGACTGAAATTTGAGGAGCACAGTTCAAAGGGAGCCTGAGCAAGAAAGTATGCAAGACTTATCTCCAATTAACCACCAGAAGTAGAGCTGAGGCTCAAATAGTACAACATTAGTCCTAAGAAACAAACATCAAAAAAAAAAAAAAAAAAAGATCAGGGACAGTGCCCCTATCATTAGATCAAGCCCCAGGTCCAACATAAATATTTTGATTGTGGAGATGTCTGACATATTTTGGATTGTGTAGGTGTGGCAAGAAACAAATACAGAAAAAATGCATTCAAAATTCCATTCATGATTAACAAAATAGTATGAATCAATTCCTGAAGTAATTTTTTTTGTTTTTTAATTACATTAATTTTGTGCTCTCTAAAGTCTCTGTCATTTATATTTGTAATTCTCGTCATTCACCATTCAATTGGAAGAGAAATATCTGTAGTCTCGATGTTCCTAATTTTGTGCCTTAAAACCAATGCAAGAGAAATTTTAGGATCCCATTTATAACATAAGTATTGCCTAAAACTGGATGAAATATATATTTTTTACTATTCCTGGGGCTTAAACTCAGGGCCTGGGCACTTCCCTTGAGCTCTTTTTGCTCAAGGCTAGTACCCTATGCCGCCAAGGGATCATACACAGGGCTTTGTGCATTCTAGGTAAGCTCTCTATCTCTAGGCCAAACTCTTGACCCCATAAGTATAATTTGATATAAAGGTGTTAATAGATAGAATTAAAAATGGAAGCTAGCAGCTGGGCACCCATGACTGACCTTTGTGATCTTAGCAAATCAGGAAGCTCAGTCCTGAAGATTGAGGTTTGGAACTAGCATGGGCAGGAAAGTCAGTGAGACTCTTATCTTCAATGAAGTCTTATCTCCAAAAATGCCTCAAGTGACACTATGGCTAAAGTGGTAGAGTACCAGCCTTCAGCATAGAGGCTCAAGGACAGTGACCCAGAGAGTTCAAGTTCCATTACAGGGTGTGTGTGTGTGTGTGTGTGTGTGTGTGTGTGTGTGTGAAGGCTAGCACTAGAGAGATGCTATTTATCTAGGAATTATATTGATACTGACACATTTTTAGTACCAGTCTTTGTCTTTGAGTTACTATCAGGGCACATGCATATCTTCTCATACACATGGCAGAGTTTTTTGTGTTCACAGTAGTAGGTTCATTGATGGCATTTTGGTAAGCAAATTCAGTGTCCACTAGAAACAAAACTCTGACTGATATTTGTTGAAAACAAGTTAGAATATTGATCATGAACTAAGGGCAAAAAATAAGGGGATTGCTTAAGATGTGTTATTAAAGTAGTTAATAGTCAACATCTCTACAACAATTATCTCCATTCAAATTATATGCCCCACCATGAGCCCTGGGGTCATCATGTACTTCTTCAGCAGTCAATGCATAGTATTTGTCAGTGAATGCTGAAGCTTTGCAAAAACACTGTATCTTGCCTTATAAAATATCAAATGACTGAAAAATGTAATTGTAATTTTTATTTTGTAAATTAAGCTTTTGGATAATAATTTGAGAATTCATCGCTAAGGAGTATAGTCCTTACAGAATGCAATGCATCTTCATAAAATGTACACTAATTACATGAATGCGTGTAAAACTACATATCACAAATATACCCAGGCAGTCATTTTCAGTAATTTTATCATAGCTTATACAATGGATAGTGGATAATAGTACTTGAAATAATTGACCTGAATAAGCAGGTAAAGAATTCACTTCAAATTTAATACAAAATTAATAAGAATCAATACTGAGTTTTACAGATTGGACTTATACACTTTTATTTTTCATTTTGTAAGTCCCTTTTTAAGTGTTATTTTAAAAAGCCCAATCCAGGCTGGGAATGTGGCTCAGTGGTAGAGTGCTAACCTAGGATGTGTGAAGCCCTGGGTTCTATCCCCCAGTACCACATACACAGAAAAAGCCGAAGTGGTTCTGTCGCTCAAGTGGTAGAGTGCAAGCCTTGAGCAAAAAAAGCTCAGGGACTGTGCCCAGGCCCTTAGTTCAAGCCCCAGGACTAGCAAAAAAAAAAAAAAAAAAAAAAAAAAAAGCGCCCATTCCAACAAATCTGGTATACATTTCATTTCCTTTAAAACAAAATTAATTCTTGACAAGTTTAAAAGCTTCAATCAAATGTCAGAGAGAATTAAAGAAAGCTCTAGTTGAGTAAAATAAGTTTAATATCCATATCCTATTATAAGACACTTGTGTGAAACAAAATTAAGACTTTGGAAAGGATTGAAATGTTTGAAATGTTTTATCATATGGCTTACTTTTTTTTAACAAGGTATATTCCTTCTTATTTAAGTATATGCTTGGTACTACTACTAATAATTTATAGTAAAAAATACATCCATTTATTTATCTATGTCATCAGCTGATATTTACTGATTTTCTTATGTCCTACATTGAATTCTTTTTTTTTCAAAATTTTATTATCAAACTGATGTACAGAGAGGTTACAGTTTCATACGTTAGGCATTGGATACATTTCTTGTACTGCTTGTTACCTCGTCCCTCATTCCCCCTGTCCCTTTCCCCCCCATGAGATGTTCAGTTCACTTACACCAGTTTTGCAAGTATTGCTTTTGTAGTTGCTTGTCTTTTTTTACCCTGTGTCTCTCAAATTTGGTATTCCCTTTCAATTTCCTACTTCCAATACCAGTATACACAGTTTCCAATATACTCAGATAAGATTACAGACATAGTGTAGATACAAGCACAGGAAGGTGATACAAGAACATCATCAATAGTAGAAGCTACAGATACACATGGGACGTTGAAAGTAGTTACAACTGTGATATAACAATCATTTCCATAATATGGAGTTCATTTCACTTAGCATCATCTTATGTGATCATAAAGGTATAGCTATTGGGCTCCTGTGATCCTCTGCTGTGACTTGCCTAAACCTGTGCTAATTATTCCCAATAAGGGAGACCATAGAGTCCATGTTTCTTTGGGTCTGGCTCACTTCACTTAGTATAATTTTTTCCAAGTCCTTCCATTTCCTTACAAATGGGGCAATGTCATTCTTTCTGATAGAGGCATAAAATTCCATTGTGTATATGTACCACATTTTCCTGATCCATTCGTCTACTGAGGGGCATCTGGGTTGGTTCCAGATTCTTGCTATGACAAATTGTGCTGCGATGAACATTGTTGTGCTGGTGGCATTACTGTGATTTTGTTTGTGGTCTTTTGGGTAGATACCCAAAAGTGGGGCTGCTGGGTCATAGGGGAGTTCTATATTGAGCCTTCTGAGGAATCTCCATACTGCTTGCCAGAGTGGCTGAACCAGTTTACATTCCCACCAACAATGAAGTAGGGTTCCCTTTTAGCCACATCCCCTCCAACAATTGTTATTATTAGTTTTCTTGATATATGACATTCTTGCTGGGGTGAGATGGAATCTCAATGTTGTTTTGATTTGCATTTTTTTTTATGGCCAGTGATGTACAGCACTTTTTCATATGTCTCTTGGCCATTCTCATTTCCTCATCAGAGAACTCTCTTTGTAAGTCTTTAGCCCACTTGATGAGGGGGCTATTGGTTCTGTGCGGTTTTGTTTTGGAGGAAGGTAATTTTTTTAGTTCTGCATATATTTTAGATATGAGGCCTTTGTCCGTTGAATGGACAGTAAAGGTCTTCTCCCAGTCTGTGGGCTTTCTGTTTATCTTGCCAGCTATGTCCTTTGCCGTGCAGAAGCTCTGCAGTTTGATGCAGTCCCATTTGTCCAACCTTTCTTTAATTTGCAGCCTTTCTGGGTCTTTTTAAGGAAGTTCCGTCCTGCACCAAGAAGCCCAAGTGTTTCTCCTACTCCTTCCTTTATTGTTTTCAGGGTTTCTGTTTTGATTTTGAGGTCTTTAATCCATTTGGAATTGATTTTGGTGCAGGGTGATATATAAGGATCTAGATTTAGTTTGCTGCATGTGTTGAGCCAGTTTTGCCAGCACAATTTGTTAAAGAGGCTATCTTTCTTCCAAACTATTGTTTTAGCTGCTTTATCAAAGATTAAGTAGGCGTAGTTCTGTGGGTTCATTTCTGGGTCTTCAATTCTGTTCCACTGGTCTTCAGGCCTGTTCCGGTGCCAATACCAAGCTGTTTTTATTACTATAGCTTTATAATACAGCTTGAAGTTGGGTATTGTAATTCCTCCAGCATCGTTCTTTCTGCTTAGGATTGTTTTTGCTATTCTAGGTCTTTTATTGTTCTATATGAATTTCTGGATTGCATCCTCTATTTCATTAAAAAATGGTGTTGGGATATTAGTGGGTATTGCATTGAATTTGTAGATAGCCTTTGGCAATATTGCCATTTTGATTATATTAATCCTCCCAATCCAGGAGCATGGGAGGTTTTTCCATTTCATTAGTTCTGACTGAATTTCGTTTTTCAAACTTTTAAATTTCTCATCAAAGAGGTCTTTCACTTCTTTGGTTAAGGTTATTCCTAGGTATTTTATGTTTTAGGGGGCTACTGCAAAAGGAGTTGCTTTCCTGATTTCAGCCTCAGTCTTCGGGTCATTAGCATAGAGAAAGGCTGTTGATTTTTGAGGGTTTATTTTATATCCTACAACTTTGCCAAAGTTTTGGATCAGCTCTAGTAGCACTGGGGTAGAGTCTATGGGGTTCTTTAGGTATAGGATCATGTTATCTGCGAAGAGAGAAAGTTTAACTTCATCTTTTCCTATTTGGATCCCCTTTATTTTTTCTTCTTGCCTAATTGCTCTGGCTAGGAATTCTAGTAATATGTTGAAGAGCAGGGGAGAGAGTGGACATCCCTGCCTTGTTCCTGATTTTAAAGGGAATGGCTTTAGTTTTTCAACATTTAGGGCTATGCTTGCTGTTGGTTTGTCATAAACTGCCTTGATTATGTTCAGGAATGTTCCCTGGAATCCCAGTTTTTCCAGAGCTTTTAGCATAAATGGGTGCTGGATTTTATCGAACACTTTTTCTGCATCCAGAGATAAAACCATGTGGTTCTTTACCTTGCTCTGGTTGATGTGGTGGATTACATTAATTGACTTGCATATATTAAACCAAATTTGCATCCCTGGATGAATCCAGTTTGATTGTGGTGTATGATTTTTTTTGATGACCTGTTGAAGTCGATTGGCAAGAATTTTATTGAGAATATTTGTGTCTATGTTCATCAGGGAAATTGGTCTATAGTCCTCTTTCCGTGATGAGTCCCTGCCTGGTTTGGAGATAAGGTTTATACTGGCTTCATAGAATGTGTCTGGTAGTGAACATTCTCTTTCAATTTCATTGAAGAGTTTGAGAAATATTGTTGTGAGTTCTGTTTTGAAGGCCTTGTAGAATGCTGCAGTGAATCCGTCTGGACCTGGGCTTTTCTTGGATGGGAGATCATTTATTGCCTTTTCTATTTCAATACTAGATATGGGTCTGTTTAGAAGGTTTAAATCTTCATGGTTGAGTTTGGGGATATTAATTTTTTCTAGGAAATCATCCATTTCTTCCAAGTTCTCGAATTTGTTGGCATAAAGGTTTGCAAAATAGTCCCTTATTATTTTCTGAATTGCAGTTAATTCTGTGGTGATGCTACCTGTTTCATCTCTTATCTTGTTTATTTGAGTGTGCTGCCTTTGTTTTTTGGTCAGGTTTGCCAGGGGTCTGTCTATCTTGTTGATTTTTTAAAGAACCAACTCTTGTTTTGTTGATTCTTTCAATGTTTTTTTTTCGTCTCTAATTGATTTAATTTTGATTTGATTTTAATTATTTGCTTCCGTCTATTGACGTGGGGTTTGGCTTGTTGTTCTCTTTCAAGGAAATTAAGGTGCTTCCTTAAATTATTGAGTTGCTGTTTCTCCAGTTTGTTGATGTATGCACTCAGAGATATAAATTTTCCTCTGAGTACTGCCTTTGCTGTGTGGTACTTTGTGTCCTCTTCTTGGTTGAATTCCATAAACTTGAATTTCCGTTTTAATTTCTTCAATGACCCACTGATGGTTCAGCAGTGTGTTGTTGAGTCTCCATGAATTGTAGGATTTTCTGTGGTGGCTGTTTGAGTTGAGCTCTAATTTTATTCTTTTGTGGTCTGAGAGAATGCAGGGAATGATTTTGATACTTCTGAATTTGTACAGATGTTCCTTGTGCCCTAAGATGTGATCTACTTTGGAGAATGTTCCATGTGTTGCAGAGAAGAATGTGTATTCTGTTGTTGATGGGTGGAATATTCTGTAGATGTTGGTTAAGTCTAGTTGGTCTATACAATTATTTAGTTCTGTGATTTCTTTGTTCAGTTTTCAGCATGTTGATCAGTCCAGAGGTGATAGTGGAGTGTTAAAGTCCCCAACTATCAATGTGTTTGGGTCTATAAGTGTTTTTAGAGTCAGTAGTGTTTGATGAACTTGGGTGCTCCTGCATTTGGTGTGTAGATATTTAGCATAGTTATATCTTCCTGTAGGATCGATCCCTTTGCTAGTGTGTAGTAACCTTCTTTTTCTCTTCTTACCTTTTTTTAATTTGAAGTCAATTTTGGCTGATACTAGGATTGCAACTCCAGCCTGCTTATGAGGGCCATTTGCTTGATAGATTTGATTCCAGCCTTTCACTTTTAGAAGATGTTCACTTTTGCTGGGTAGATGTGGTTCTTAGAGGCAGCAGAAAGATGGATCATGATTTTTGACCCAACTTATGAGCCTATGTCTTTTGATTGGAGAATTAAGTCCATTAATGTTGAGAGTTAGTATTGAGAGATGATAGTTTGTTCCTTTCATTATCACTATCTTGTTAAAAGCTGTGTCTTCCCATTTCTTGATCTGATGTCTACTATTTAGGGTTCATTTCTCTGTCTGTATTGGGATCTTGATTATTTTCCCTGTATAGTACATCTTTGAGGATTTTATGTAAAGCTGGTTTGGTGGAGATATATTGATTCAGTTTTTCCTTACTGTGGAAGACTTTTATTTTACCTTCGGCTATGAATGAGAGTTTAGCTGGGTAAAGTATTCTTGGTTGGTAGTTACTTTTATTTAGTGTTTGGTATACCTCATTCCAGGCTCTCCTTGCTTTCATGGTCTCTGCTGAGAAGTCTGGGGTAATTCTGTTTGCTTTTCCTTTATTGCGATTGTTTTCTCCCTAACAGCTTTAAGGATTCTTTCCTTGTACTCTACTGATCCTGTTTTGATCACAATTTGTCAGTGGGATGTCCTATTCTTGTCTGGTCAGTTTGGGGTTCTAAATGCTTCTTGTTTCTGTATAGGCCTATCCTTCTGGATATTTGGGAAGTTCTCAGCTAATATTCTGTTAAATAGGTTGCCTATCCCATTGACTTCTTTCTCCAAGTTTTCCTCAATACCTATTATCCTTAAATTGGGCTTCCTGATCGTGTCTTGAATCTCCTGTAGCAATCTGTTTTGTTGATTGGACTGGATTTGTATTGATTTTTTACCTTTCTCCATAGATTCTAGGGAATCTTCAGCTCCTGAGATTCGATCCTCTGCTTCAGTTAGTCGGGACTGTAGGCTAGCTACTTGATTTTGACTCTCTTTTCTTTCTGACTGGTCTTTCCTGATGATTTCCATGTCATCTCTTAGATCTTGCATGGACTTCTTTACTTCATTAATTTGGTTTTGAGTGCTGTCTCTCAAATCTTTTACCTGGGTAGCTATCTTTTCATCTGACTCTTGAATTTCATTTATCTTTATATTTGTTGAGGCCATGAAATCATCTATTACTTTATGGAAGGATTGCTGTATTGATTCAAACTTTTCATTTAACATGTTTATCAGTAGACTTTGTAGAGCATTTTGAGGGTTCTCTTCTATGTCTTTGACTGCTCTGTTGCCTGCTTGTTTTGAGTGGGAGAAAAGACTCCATTGTTTGCCATCTTTCTTGTGTTTCTTCTGCCCATTTGGATTCGGAATGCCAATCTACAAGCACCTGTGAGCACCATTTAAGACCCAAAGCAGACCTTATCAAGCACTGTTGTGTAAACCTTATATGTTCACAATTATATACAGATACCATGTATACCTGTCTATAAAATTATATTTGGTGTTCCTAAAGAATACAATTTCAATATAACAAACAATCCTGGGTCCTTTATTCAGTAGTTACTTATTTACTGTTACAACCCTATGAGCAATTCTTGTTCTTATATTAAGTTCTTTTAGGACTATTTTCCTCTATGAACTCGTTTGATTCACGCGAATTAAGCAGGGATACCCTCTATCCAATAACCAGGAGTCAATGGAACCTGGAGGTCCTGGCAGTAAGTCAGGAGGGAAAGTTAGAGGTAGTAAAGAGAATAGAGTAAAATATTTTGGGAGTGTGTGATGATTTTGGTTTAGTTTCAGTGACATGGAAATGTGGAGAAGAGTAGAATCAGTAGAAAGAACAAGGTTAAAATGATAGACAATGGAGAGTTAGCAGAAAAGAGTGGAGGTGTTATTCATAGGAAAGTAATTTTTAAAGAAAGAGAACACAAAGAGAGAAATAAAGAAAATGGAAGACAGATGCACAAAACAGAGAAAAATTATTTAAAAAAAATAAAAAATAAAAAGGAAAAAAAAAACCAGAAAAACGAACAACCAAAATAAAAAAATTTTTTGATAAAAGAAACAGGTAAAAATGGAAAACAAAAAAACCAACAACATTTCAGAAGTGAAAAAATTTAAAAAAAATTAAACAAAAAGTTTAAAAATGTTTGAAAAGAAAAAAAAATGGAGTCCTCCTTGTTTGGGTGGTCTTTCCCCAGTCTCTGGTTTTCATGCGATGGTCTGCAGTCTATTTTCCTGATTGGCTGGTTTGACTTGCTTTCAGTTTGCTGGGGGTGGATCTGTTCTGACCCTTCTCCCCTGTTGGTGCAATCCTGGGTCTCTGTGGTTCACACAGATTGCAGGTAGGCCTTGGGCGTCCTCTGTAGGTGGGGACATAAGCAGTCTCGGGAACCATGGCTCCTCTGTCTGCTGTGGGGCCCCGGCCTTTAATGCCTGGCTTTGAATAAGATGTGTATTCAGCAGGGCGGGGCGCCTCTGGGCTGTTTTACTGGGCTGAGAGTTGCTTGCCTGAGGGAGGTTCCTCCCTCCTGGGCGTGGCAGCCACCTGGCAGAGCTGGCTATGGAATTCAGCTCCATTTGGGGCTGGGAATTGGGCTTCCTCTGTGACGGGACAGTTTAACTGTCTCAGGAACTGTTTGTTCCCCCATCTGGTGTTTCCATGCTGCTGGTAGTTGTTCACTGCTTTTGCTTTAAATTTAGAAATTCCAGCGGGCAGGGCGGGGCACCTCTTCCTAAGCCTCCCGCCTGGGCGGGGGGTGTTCTCCTGGGCGGAGCTGGCTCTCACTGTAGATCCCTCTTGCCCTTTCCAAAGATGGCTCCTTTGCCCTCGCTTTCCCCAGGCCCACTTTAGTTCCAGTCTGGTCTGACCCTATGCCAGTGTCAAAGATGGCACTTTGCTCTGGCGGTAGGGGAAGGGCTGCCTTCCAGAAGCTGCTCTGTTGGCACGAGTGAGAATATCTTTCATGGGGTACTCACCTTTCTCTGCGATTTCAGCCTGTCCGTGCTCAGCCGCCATCTGGAGGATTTCTCCCTGGTCTATGCTGTGTGTTTTAGCTGCGTGGAGTGTGGGTCTCTGTGCTGGGCGCTGTGCTGGCACCGGCACTGGCGCGGCGGCGGGATGCCGCCTGGAGCTCAAATCTGTGTTTTCAGACGAGCAAAGTCGATTTTTCCTTCCTGGCCAGAATCCCTGTACTGTTAGAACTTACTTTGGCTGTCTTTCTAGGAGTAAAAGTTTCTATGGGGTGAGAAAACTGCGATGTTGGAGGGAGCTGAGCTAGGGCTCTGCTGCTCCTCTGCCATCTTCCCGGAAGTTCTAAATTATTTTTAAATAATGAAATTTAGAGAATAACTCTTTGTCCCACTTCCATTTCTTTTACAGAATTTCCCTTTGCTTACACTGTGTGTATCTTTGCATAGGGGGACTCATTAATGATACAGTTGCTATAACTGAATCATATATTTCACTATAGAGGTGAGTATATGACCAAGCTATCCACAGTGGGAGTTCTCTAAGCCAAAGTCCACCTTCAAAACCTGGTACAACCTGAAAGACTGCACAGATTTTTTTTTTGCCAGTAATTTGGCTAAAATATAGCTAGAAGCTATGACTCTTGGATATTGGGTAGAACATGTCTCTCACTAAACTTCTGAGAAAATAGATTGCTTTATATTTTTATTATAATACATTATAATATCTGTGAAATTGGTCAGTGATTTTTTATGTCTCTACCCCCCCTTCTATGAAGTTGTACAGCATGTATGATAATTTAGCCCAATGAAACATGAAGGGAAATTATGCAGATGATAGAGCACCAGCTGTGAGCAGAGAGAGCATGAGTCCACTGTCATATTGGGCTCATAACTGTTTATCCAAAATGCTTAGAATAAGTGTCTCATGATTATTTTCATATTTTTAAAAAAATAGCATGTGTATTGCATGTTCTAATGTCACATTGTTGGCATAGTTTAGTATAGCATTGCATAGATATGTCTTCAACAAAGATGTGTAGATAGTAGTGTGATTAGAGGGACAGTCAGATATAATGACATATAGGTATGTGTGTACACATACATATACATAAATGTACATTAAAATAAGGTATTATTAAGAATATAAGTAGTTTCCCTTCAGTTGACTTTAGGTTATGTCACTAGATTTGTTATGAATCACATTTTGGATTTTACACATGGCTCAGAATGGTGGGGTTGATTTAGAAGACCTTACTACTCCTTTCATGACGTTTCCTGTCTACTTTTTCATAGATTAGGTTATGACACTAGCGATAACAAGACCATGAAAACATAAAGTGCATTGATAACTAGTCTTTATGGGTATCTCAAATCTTTTTATTAGTTTTTAAAATGATTTAAGGTATTTCTTCCAGATTAAGCCATAATAACTCATAATTTGAGAAATATGAAAAGTACAGCCTAATACTTATTTCATTAAAATGTTCAAGATTCAGTAAAGACATAGTCATGAGAAACAAAGTCACATGGAAAATATAAAATCATGATTATCAAACAGTCTTAAATAAGTACTGTCATATACAAACACTGTCTAGCAATTGTATGTAATTAGAGCACTGTGAAATAGTCAACACTTCATCAAATATTTTCTCCAAGAGAAAAATGATGGAAGTAGTAACACATTGACAAGAAATACACTCACTACCTTTGATATGTAATGATAACCCGTCTTTACATCACCTTGACAATAAAATTAAATTACAAATAAATATTTTCCCCCAGATATCTGCCTTTTTCTCTTATCCTACTATTCATTCTGTGCATTATAACATTGCAAAGTTACTCTTCTCACAACATGAAACTCAGAAGTGCTATAATTCTCTCTAATAAGGGCTGTAAAGAATGAGGCACTAAGCTAATACATTGAGAATTTCATTCTAGTCCTTACAAATTGTGCATTTATTTTTATTTATTTATTTATTTTGGCCAGTTCTGGGGCTTGGACTCAGGGCCTGAGCACTGTCCCTGGCTTCTTTTTGCTCAAGGCTAGCGCTCTGCTGCTTGAGCCACAGCGCCACTTCTGGACATTTTCTGTATATGTGGTGCTGGGGAATTGAACCCAGGGCCTCATGTATACGAGGCAAGCGCTCTTGCCACTAGGCCATATCCCCAGCCCTAAATTGTGCATTTATATACTTGGTTTTTGTAAAAAATTTTAATGTCTCATTCATAATTGAGACTGAACATGATTGTAAAGTGCCATTTGTTATACTTCAACTTCTTTATTTTTCTACCATAGTGTAACAGCATATGAGTCATTTGAACTAGTTAATTTTACCATGTACCTGGCCTAAGCCATGATGTTGCTCTCAGTTTCAGAGTCATACTCAAATTTTCACCAGTTATCTGCAACTGGATATCCCACAGTTTTCTTCAACCAACAAGGCTTACAAAGGGATTTGTTTGAAGTTCAATTTTCATTGCTCCTTCTTCTCTGTTTTCTCAACCAGGTTTTGATACCTGACAATAGAAATCATAACCATCCTTCATCAGTTTATTTCTGCAAAGGTATATGGCTGTACTGTTACATTGTAGGCACTCTACTGGTCAATCATGTATCTCTTTTCCAGAGGATCATCCTTCAGAGTCAATGACATTTCTGTGTCTTTTTTTACTATAATTTCTAGTATGTCCAAAATATACCTGTTAAGCTCTACATCTACATGAAGGGAATAGGCCCTAGTGCTCTATACTCTTCATTTTGTCTTGTCATATGAGGTTTTGCCTTATGTAACTCCATTTTCTCTTGAACATAACTTCATTCTTAATATGTCCTCTTTAAAGAGCTTATTGATTTCATCCTCTTCTACTAATTTATGTCAAGTTTAGACCTTCTTTTTGAGATTTGATTTACTATGTCTAATCACAACATGGAATTTCTTTATCTTCTAAATCCCATCTGTTCCCCTAAATATATCTTCTCTTCACTCTGACACTTGCCCTTTCTGTCCAATCTATTAGAGAGTTTTCAGGATGCAAATCTTGTACTCCTTTATTCTTTTAGATTTAATAATAAAAGGAATCTTTTCACCATTTCCTTTTCCAATATTTTATTATAGTCTATAAGAAGAGAACTGGGATATTTTATTAATCCTATGTCTTCTCATTCTGTTGAATTCATTTGCAAATTTACATGGCATTTTCAGGATTGTTGACAATTTTCTATATAAAATATTATTTCAGTGGGATGCTGGTGGCTCATGCCTGTAATCCTCAAGAGGCTGAGATCTGAGGATCATAGTTCAAAGCTAGCTGGACCAAGAAAGTCAGTGATATTCTTATCTCCAATAAATCACCAGAAAACCAAAAGTGGCTATGTGGCTCAAAGTAGTAAGCATTAGCCTTGGGTTGTAGAGCTCCAAGACAGAGCAAAGGCTCAGAGTTCAAGCCCCATGACTAACACAAACAAACAAGGTAATTCCATGTGCAACCAGTTTCTTTCTTTTCAGTAAGCATATCTTACATTTCTTTTTCTCCATAAGGATGCGACATACTGAGATAGCATGCAATAAAAACATGAGACTGGAAATCTTTATTATTTTTTTAAAAAAATGTAAGAGACAAATTATTCATTGTGCATTCAACATTACCTATGGTTTTAACTATGGGATTGTTGCACATAACATTCGTCAAGTTTGAGACTGAATTTGAGATTCATCAAGTTAGATACATTTGTTTTTACTACTCAGTGAGTGTTTTATTAGTGAAAGATGTAGGGTTTTGTCAAATGTTTTATCTACATTCCTTGATATAGCAATGTAGCTTCTTTTATTTTTACTTAGGTACTCATGGGGTGTAACTCTTCATATATGTTTTTGCATTTGGTTTGTAAATGATTTCTTGAGGATTGCAGGATGTTTGTGCTTGACTTTAGTATCAGTATAATAGTATCACTGTAATACTGATCTTGTGGGGTGAATTAAGACATTTTCCCCCACTCTTCTACATTCTACAAATGTTTATCAAGGAGTTATATCAATTTTGCTTGTGTTTCATTTCTTTCAAGCTGAATTTTAAGTTTATGAAAATAACTAGATTCTTGTAAACTTCTTCATATGACTTAGATGCTATAGAACAAAATGTGTGATTTTATAATTTTCTAATAATGGTTGGGAAAGTAGTAGTTAATATTAAGAAGTATTATGAAAACTTATTGTATTTTTGTTTCCCTGCAGTTTTTATAATCCCTTTAAAATAACATAGCATCACTTAAGACAGTGTATGATAAGCCAATAAACGTAATGAAGTCTTACTGTACTGGAAGCTAATAGTGAATTTCAACTGCAAAAAATATTAAATATATACATAAACGCATATTTAAGTAACTTACATATCAAATCATGACACAAAATTAGAATTTCACTGCAGATGCTCAAATAGTTTTTCAGTCTGTAATGTTCATTAGAATGCAAGTGACATGTTTAGTTTTTAGGTGATGGCCAAATTTTTTAAAACATATCTTATTTGACAGGGTGGAAGTGAGATTGTCTTATGAGAAGTGAGAAATGAGTGCCTAGTCCAAATTGACACACGTCACGAGAAATATTTAAATAGTTATTTGGCTAAAATTCTACCTTGATTAAGCTACTAAAGACTACTCAGAAATATAGGGAGGATTATTTTCCACTGCATTGGTTCACATCAAAACAGGATTCATAGGCTTTTACTTCTCAATCAGTAATTACTACAACTGTTTAAACATCCATTGAATATAGCTTGAATACTGATTTTTTTAATTGTTTGATGTGTGTGTGTGTGTGTGTGTGTGTGTGTGTGTGTGTGTGTGTCTGTGTCTGGTTCTGTTTCCTGTCTTAGAGCTTGAACTTAGGGGCTGGGCTTTGTTCCTCAGCTTTTGTGCCAAAGACTAGCACTCTACTATTGGAGCCACAGCTCCAGTTTCAGCTTTATAGTAGCTAATTGGAGATAAGAATCTCACAAACTATCCTGCTCTGGCTCAATTAGAACTATGATTCTCAGACCTCAGCTTCCTGAGTAGCTAGGATTATAAGAATGTGTCATTGGTGCCTGGTAAATATTTTCTTTATGAATCACTGAAATGGACATAATTATAAGTTTATGTTGTAGGAAAAGTTTGAAAATAGATACAATTTTTAAAAATGGAAGTAAAGTGAACTACAGGTATTCTACAATTTACCTGATAATACTTCAACATTTTATCATTTTAATTGCTATATGACTAAATGTATGTCTGTATGTATGCTTTATATTCCCTTGCCTTCCTACATCTATGGAGGGATATATTCAGGTAGATTCATGCCACCTGGCAATACTGAGAATTAATTAACATGATGTTTTTCTTTATAAGATATTACAGCTGTGATAACTTCAATATTGAAGTGACAACTTTAATACTGGACAGATGATAACATCACTACTGCCTCATCATGCCGTTGCTGCATTAAGAAATAAGTCTTGTACTGGGAATATGGCCTAGTGGCAAGACTGTTTAACCTCATATACATGAAGCCCTTGGTTCGATTCCCCAGCACCACATATATAGAAAACAGCCAGAAGTGGCACTATGGCTCAAGTGGCAGAGTGCTAGCCTTGAGCAAAAAGGAAGCCAGGGACAGTGCTCAGGCCCTCAGTCCAAGCTCTAGGACTGGCAAAAAAAAAAAAAGAAAGAAGTTTTGACTTGAGCTGAACCTAGTTACTGATCCAAGTCTGTAGTTTTCTGTATGTGTATAATCTGGTGCAGGGGTTTAAATTCAGAGCCTGGATGCTGTCCCTGATCATTTTCACTCAAGGCTAGTTGTTTAACACAAGCTAAAGCACTACTTCTGGATTTTCGGTGATTAATTAGAGATGAGTCTCATGAACTTTCCTGCCCAGGCTGACTTCAAACCTTTATCTTCAGATCTCAGCTTCTTGAGTAGAAAGGATCACAGATGTGAACTACCAGAGCCTGGCTACAAGTCTGTGCATTAAAAGGCAAACATCTTTTCTAAGAGTAAACTACTGAGTTTATATCCTTTGTAACAGCTTGGATGTTTTTGAGGTAATCTGTGGCAACCTCCTTATCACATTGTCAGTGCAAACATTGATTCTTGGAATAGATAAGTTGAATCTCTAAATTGGTATGCTGTGTATTGAAATCTTAGCGGTGAAGCTAATCATTCTCAGGCTCTTCACCTTGTTACGAATCCCCTTAACCATATTTTAAAAAAACACATTTTTTAAAAGTTTAACAGAAAACTAAAAGATACAATTCAAAGATAAGATTTGGTTTAACTTTGCATTGCTTGAGTACTGTGACTTCTTTTCTGGTCACATTTATTTATTTAAACAATTTTTGTATGCCTTGTTATTATTTTCCTTAGAAGTTACACTGTGTAAATATTTGTGTGTAAGCTGGAATCATCCTTAGTTTGTGGTTGATACATGAAGATACATGGATCATTGTAAAATACACTAACTTTTCGGGTGTGGTAGCTGAAAAGTGGAAATGTGTAGCTGCTGTGCTTTTTCTACATGAACAGGAGAAACATAAGCTACAGAATATTCATTTCTGAGGATAGTTTTCTGGAAAACAGCTGAAAGGTATTGGCACTTCCTCAGAACCTTTTTTCTTGTTAATGGGTATCTTTTGTCAGCGTGTTTTCCTCTCACATTGCAGATAGAATATCATATATGAATTTATAAATAATTACTTTCAGTTATTTTGCTTTGTATAAGTTGTCTGAGACCTTGTTATGCTGCATAAGCTGTGTTTGATGTATCAGTGTGAGTATACAAGAAAGCAAATGACTTTTCTTTTGTGTTATCTATGGATTCCACTATGAAAGCTGACATTAACCACTAAAATATTTCCTATGAATAAGTGTAAGTATATATGCTTTGATACATGTAGACCCAGATAAAAAAAAGATTGAATTAAGACAGAGTCATTGAAAAAAAGGCAGAAAGAGAGCATTTTCTTTCAGTACTATTTCATATAATTAACATTATGCTTAAAAGCAAATTCACACTTTAGTTATTGTATGAGTTAGATTTAAAACAGACTAACCATGAATATCAATAAACTCACTGACTACATTAATCTTTGGTTTAATTTTTTTTCATTCTTTAGCCAATTGTTTAGCTAAATACACATTCTGGTTTTTTCTTTCAACTTGAAATTTCTTTCATCTCGTTTTTCCTCTACTTGGTATTCAGTGTCATGAACTTGGCATGTATTAATGCACTTAATTCTCCAGAAACTTAATAATGTATAGAAGGGATTTTTAGAATGCCTAAATAAAATCAAAGCTCTTACAGAATGGTAATCTGTACAAGGTCATGCAGGTTCTAATTGTGAGAGTGAGATTTTAATTTAGCCTGTCAGACTCCAAAAACCTGGCATGGCAACCATCCCTGTGTTTTTCCACTGTCCTACTATACTCTACTTTAAGTTATAACTCACTTTTATCATTAGCATAGTTTCTAGTGATATAATAAAGTTTTTTTCAAGGAAAAACAAACACAAATATAAAGAATTGAAGCTTTTATTTCAAATTGTCATCAGAGTTAATGTCTCTGTTTTAAAGCTTTGTCTTCATGAAATTTGGAATTGGGCCTAGATTCAAACTTTAGATTTGTTTTAAATCAGCTTTGTATATTTTTCTAGATATCAGGCCTTTGTCCATTGTATGGCTAGTAAAGATCTTTCCACAATCTGTGGGCTTTCTATTTATCTTGCAAGCTATGTCTTTTGCCCTGCAGAAGCTCTGCAGTGTGATACAATCCCATTTGTCCAACCTTTCTTAGATTTTTTTGCGTTTCTCGGCCTTTGTTGAGGAAGTTTCTTCCAGTGCCAAGGAGTCCTAGAGTTTCTCCTATTCCTTCTTGTAGTGTTTTCAGGGTGTCTGATTTTATTTCCAGGTCTTTGATCCATTTGGAATCGATTTTGGTGCAGGGTGATAAACAGGGGTCTAGTTTTACTTTGTTACAGGTTTGCCAGCACCATTTGTTGAAGAGGCTGTCTTTGTTCCAACCTATATTTTTAGCTTCTTTGTCAAAGATTAGGTAGCCATAGGTCTGCGGGTTCATTTCTGGGTCTTCAGTTCTCTTTCATTGGTCCTCGGGTCTGTTCTTGTGCCAGTACCAAGCTGTTCTTATTACTGTAGCATTGTAGTACAACTTTAACTTTGGTATTGATATTCCTCCTGCAATATACAGAGAACCAAAAAGATAATTCCCTCCAAAACAAATAATCAAAGAACCAATAGACCTCTCAACAAATGGACTAATGACCTAAAAAGAGACTTCTCTGAAGAGGAAATGAGAATGGCCAAGAGTCACATGAAAAAGTGCCCTACATCACTGGCCATAAAAGAAATCAAAACAATATTGAGATTCCACCTCACCCCAGTAAGAATGTCCGTTATCAGGGAATCCAATAATAAAAAATTCTGGAGAGGATGTGGCCAAAAAGGAACCCTACTACATTGTTGGTGGGAATGCAAACTTGTTCAACCATTCTGGAAAGCAGTGTGGAGGTTCCTAAGAAGGCTAAACATAGAGCTCCCCTACAACCCAGCAGCCCCACTTTTGGGCATCTACCCAAAAGACTACAAGATGGGCTGGGAATATGGCCTAGTGGCAAGAGTGCTTACCTCATATACATGAAGCCCTGGGTTCAATTCCCCAGCACCACATATATAGAAAACAGCCAGAAGTGGCATTGTGGCTCAAGTGGTAGAGTGCTAGCCTTGAGCAAAGAGAAGCCAGGGACAGTGCTCAGGCCCTGAGTCCAAGGCCCAGGACTGGCCAAAACAAAAACAAAAACAAAAAAAAAAACAAACAAAAGACTGCAAGCAAGACCACACTAAAACCACCAGCACAACTATGTTCATCACAGCACAACTCGTTATTGCTAAAACATGGAACTGAAATGCCCATCAGTAGATGAGTGGATCAGGAAAATGTGGAACATATACACAATGAATACTATGCCTCCATCAGAAGGAACAACACTGCCCCATTCCTAAGGAAATGGAAGGACTTGGAAAAAATTATACTCAGTGAAGTGACCTAGACCCAAAGAATCATAACCCTATGGTGTCCCTCATAGGGAATAGCTAGTACATGATTAGGCTAGTCATGGTAGAAGATCAAAATACCCCAGTAGCTACACCATATGATCACATATGATGATACCAAGTGAAATGAAGTCCATGTTACGGAAACAAGAATTATGCCACTATGGTAATTATTTTCAACATACCATGTGAACTCGTACTTTTTATTTCTCTTTTTCCTTGTCTGTTTGATTGGTTTGTTTAGTTTTGTTTCTCTTGTATTCCCTTCCTGTGGTTGTACCTCTGCTACCACTGTATCACATCTGAATACCCTGGTTACTGTTTATATGGGTATTAGAAATGGGGAAGGGAGAGGAATACCAAAATCAAGAGACAAAGGACAAAAAGACAAACCATTCAAAAAGCAACAGTTACAAAACCATTTGGAGTAAATCAACTGCACAAGTCTTGGGGGAAAGGGTAGAGGAGAATGAAGGAGGAGGTAACAAGTAGAACAAGATATGTACTCACTGCCTTTCATATGAATCTGTGACCCCTCTATACCACACTTTGACAATAAAAAAAATATTTGAAATAAACAAACAAAAAAAATCAGCTTTGCCCCTTTCTTCTATGGCATATGCACAGCTATTGTGAGGTTAAGACAAATAAAAATGTATAGGGTATTTAGCACACTGTCTGAAATACAACAGCCTTTCAATACATATAAATAATAGTAATAATACTTCATGTGAAGATAACAATTATTATTGATTTTGAAACATCTGTGCCAAATTTTGAGTCATATTTAATTAAGGACTAGGGTTCAATATCTTCAATAGCATATGTTTAGATTTAAGGAGTAAGTAGGTAATATTGAAAAATTGCCTACTGTTTTATTTTTTACTTGTAATAATTCATTTTATTTTATGGGAGATGAATGAAATATTTCCAGCAAGTTTATTTCTACTGATAAACTATAATCTTTTTAAAATCATCTCATTATGTTTTTAAATTTAAAAATAGGATATAAAAAGGTCTTAATTTCCTTTGTATTGAAAACATGAGTTAATAAAAAAGCTTCATTGTGCAGGAAATAATACATATTTAACTAATGAAAACCACAGGATTTATAATAAAATTGTAGGCTAATGTTCAGTTATGAATGTGCAATTTGAGGATTAGCCTGGGGGTACAGGAAACAACATGTTCATAAGAGCCCCTTCTCAGAACAATAAAATACCTAGAGCATTATGAGGTTTAATTGAATAAAATTTCATCATATGTATACATATATACTTATAAGCAAATCATTCCTGACAAGGTAAATTTCACCATGAATTCAATGTCAAATAAAAACTAAATCCTGGAGGCAATATTACCTGAAATCCCAATGAAGACAGGATGATATTGCTATCATCTATATTCCTGTTTTCACATCATACTTACCCTGAAGCTAATTTTAAAATGTATTTTCATTTCCTTTGAAGGAAATATTATAAACAACTGACATCCCATTCTGAAAAGATAATTTTCCAAAGAGCAACACTTGTAAAATTATATCTTCCTAGAAAGTAGCTAATGCATGAGAGTAAACTATCTACATGTGAAGCAACAAATTATTCATATCAGTTCATAAACTAAAAGAATGCATGAACACCCAATAGATTAGCAGTGATAACAATGTGTTTCATTTATACAAGTTCACCAACTATTAAAACATGTTGGAACAAAATAAGGCTCGTCACTTTGACACTTATGTTCATTTTGTGTCTACTTTATGAAGTATATGTGTGTGAATTCCTTAAAAATTCAAACTATAGACTGTATAGACTAAATTAGAACCCAGCATTTTTTTATTGTAGATGGTGGTTTGGGTTCTTAACCATGAGACAGGTGGTTTGTAAATACATTCAGGTGTTTATTCAATGTTATTTCCTTTTCTATAGTTTTGATTGTATATTCAGTGTAAGATAATATATGAGGAGAAATAAGGCTTATAGGGGCTTTACTTGTGTTACTTGTCAAATGTTTTGTAGGCAACTTGAGGTAGGAATTATTTAAAATTCCACCTGAAGAGTGAACAGCAGGTGGAAGCTTCCAAGAAGAATAGAAAGGGATAAGGTTCATAGGTTCAAACATGGAAATTTTCCTTGGTAGAATTCACAACCCTCTTTCCATTTTCTTTTTTGTCTAGTTTCAGACATATTCATCATTTCTTTGGTACTAGAAAGAAGTTTAATAGGCTACTTAGCAAGCCATTTAACTTCTCAGTCACTCAGGATTTTTTTTTCAGTTTGCAAAATGAAGTAGGAGAATTGGCATATATCATCCACTATCTTAAGAAATGTGTAACATCAATGTAGCAAACTTGTTAAAATGCAAAATTTGGAGGCCAGCTTAAAAATTGTGTGTTTAATAGAACTTGGATAAGCCAGTACATCTGATTTTTTTAAAAGAAACTCCTTGAGATTTTGAATCAAGTAGTCTTTAAATCCCACTGCAAAAACCTGACAATACATAACATTGTTGCCAAGGTCCCTTTTACCTCTTGAAAATCCCCAAGTCAATATTTCCTTCAGATTGCACAGAAAGAATGAAAAGTAATTTTCTGGCTCCCAGAAATGAAGCAAGGAGAAATTTGATGTTATTACAGGGCTACAATTCATCTGTTCGGTTTTAAAACATTTATCTGGAGGCTACTCTATAAATCAGCAGAGGATTACAGGAGAAATACATCTTATTGTTTTGATTATAGATCAGATGCCATTTCATTATGTCTTTCAAACCTATACAGGAATGTGCTTATGAATCAAAATAATCTGTCTTTAAAAAAAATCTGTCTTACATGAACATAGCTTGATCTCTAACTGGTTCAAAGTGATGTTATAAGTAAAATTTGTATGTAGCTTGTCTCTTCTACAGAGTTTCGTGATGGAATGTTAACATGAAGTAGAATTACCATTATAGAACTAAAAAATATGTAAATGACCTATTACCTGTGTTTCTATTTCTCCAAGGTGTTAGTAGCACTATAGCACCAACAATCATGAAGCATTCTTGTTTTCATTCTCATTGTAGAGTGCCTAGAGCATGAAGGACACTCCAATATTGTTCAGATTGAATGAATGAGCAAATGATTGGACCAGAATAAAAGAGTATCATCTTCGAAGTACTTACAAAGGGGACAAATAAGACATTGTATTCATTTGGCAAGTGCTAGATTCCAGTTTAAAGTCAGGTTTCTCCTATCCTAAGGGATGCCTTCAAACTTTGTGCTGTAGTTCTATGAACAGATAGTTTCTTATATCTTCAAAACAATGTATGATCATTCCTACTTGATCATCCTTCCAACCTCACTACAGTAGATAACATATTCTAAACTCTGAGAGATATAATTCACTTTTATACTTATGTCACTGAAACAATTCCCAGCTCCAGGTTATTGATTCTGAAGATGGCATATCTATATCTATATCTATATCTATATCTATCTTACCTACTAATGTAGAACCATACTGTGAAAATAATGTAACTATATTTAACATAGAAAGTAACCTCGTAACTGATGTTATATTTAGTTATTTACTATATTAATGAGATCTATATCATAAAATGAGTCAGTATTTTATTTCATACCAGCTTCAATTTCAATACTGTATATCTACACAAAAGATCATTATATAATATTACATTTTAATTCTGGCACTGAAGTTTTGAACAAAAGGGAAAGGCACACATATCCACCCCACATCGCTCTCCTAGTTTTCTACATGGCATTGCTTCATAATATTTTAACTGGCATAAATACTTAATTTAGTTATTTGTGCACAAAGGAACATGGTTAATGCACAGGACATAAAATTTTCATGTGATTTTCTTCCAATAGATGAGATATCATATGTGTGAGATAAAAATAGTCTATCCCAAGCATAATTAATATTCAATGACCTTAGCAGAGAAAGATATTTGCTTGGCTGAAAACAGACGGATACTGAAAAATCAGTACATTGTAGAGAAAGTGTCAGTTAGAGAAATCACACTGTGTCAGTTACCAATTGCAATACAACATAGACATTCCCCACTGTGGCATTCAACATCAAACAATTTGTAGCATCTCAAACTTCTGTGTGTTATTCAGGTCCCAAACTGCTACTGTCTTTGCTGGTTGGGTTATAGTGTTCTCACTGTGTTAGTTAACACTGATTCCATCCAAATTGATGTCTGGTTCCTCACTACTCCTCAGGCAGCCACCCACTTTTCTCTGGGAAATTCACCTCAACTTCATCCATGGACAGATGGGTGTGATTAGAGGAAGTTGTAATAGCAGGTATTGTGTAGCCCTGGCTTCACAAGAATATCATTTGTTATCTTTTTTATGGTAAGCAGTTGTAAATCCTACCTATTTTCCTTGGGAGGGCACATAAGTTCCTCTCCTTACAGGAAGCAGTAGCATCTTCAGAATTAGCTTTAGAAGTTGGCTACCACATTCATCATTTAGAACGGGCTAGAGAACTCTTTCTGGTATTATGAAGTTAAATGCATGCCAATGTCATCCAGTACTATCTAAATACTTTTACCTAAAGGAAGAATATTCAATGGTTTTGTGGAGAAGACAGAGAAAAAAAATCTGGGAATCCTGTTTCCACCCATCTATCAATTCTCCAAATGTTGCAAGTCTCATTATCCCACACTGGTAGGTTCATATGAGTACAGGCATTCTTTCTCACTTAGCTGAAGTACCTCATAGATGTGAAAAGAATGTGATATGAAAAGAATGCTCACACACCTATCCTAGAGAATCAGAACAGTAAAGGAAGGTTAACTACAGAAGCATATATACATATGTATGCATACATACTATATATGTGTGTGTATATGTATATATGTACACACACTAGATGTGTGTGTATGTGTGTACAAGAATACTAGAGCCATCATAATCTTTGATGGGTGAGTTATATATTTTAAGGTTTATTTCCCATCTCCTAGTGGATTTTGTTAATCAAATGGAAACAACTTTAAAATGGCCTTCCTTTCTTAAGGCCACACCATCAGAAATTATCACTCTGTATTAATATTTGTTTACTTTTTTTCTGATATTTACTTGAGATGGGGAAATCATTTTATATTTTCTCTACTCTTACTTCCTACCTATGGAGAAGAATTTAAACACTCAGGACAATTTCCTGTTTTCTTTTTCTTTCTTTTTGCGAGTCCTGGGGCTTGGAACTCAGGGCCTGGGCACTCACTATTCCTGAGCTTCTTTTACTCAAGGCAAGCACTCTAGCTCTTGAGCCACAGTGCCACTTCTGGATTTTTCTGTTTATGTGGTATTGAGGAATCAAATCCAGGGCTTCATGCATGCTAGGTGAGCAATCTACGACTAAGCCACATTCTTAGCCCTCAGAAAAAAATCTGAAGACGCTTAGTGTGAAAAAAAAAAATGAATAATGTGGCTGTGAATATGGCCTAGTGGCAAGAGTGCTTACCTCAAATACATGAAGCCCTGGGTTTGATTCCCCAGCACCACATACATAGAAAATGGCCTTAAGTGGTGCTGTGGCTCAAGTGTCAGAGTGCTAGCCTTGAGCAAAAGAGAAGCCAGGGACAGTTCTCAGGCCCTGAGTCGAAGGCCCAGTACTGGCAAAAAAAAAAAAAAAAGGAATAATGTAATTTAAAACATATTGTAAAGAAGCCCACGTTCATTTTTCTAATATATAATCATTTGTACAAATTACCATTGCTATTTTTCAATAATTAAAAAAACACTTAAAATTATTTTACGTGCTGTCTCTTCTTGCTTTGTAAATATCATCCACAATAAGAAAATAATACAAAATTGTTTAAAATCTGTTCAATAGTAACAATCCACATCTTATTGAATGTAATTATCTCTTTGAATCATCCAACAAGGAATGATGTACCATGTTCATATTTCTAAAGTAAAGTGATCTTTAAAATGCCCTCTTTTGATTTTCTCTGAAAGCCAGATTGCATCTCCCACATGGCTAGGATAAAGGACTGGGTCACAGCTTCTGTAATTGTCAGGTTTGAGACATCATTCCTATTATCATGGTATTGAATAAGTGAGTGTCAGGACATATAACCAGAAAATGTATTTGGTTTCACCTTTTTACAGAAGTTATTTCATGCCTCTGGGTGAAAATAGTGGTATCTCTATAATTTAAAGCATTACTCTTCTATCATTAGCCTCCTTAAATCACAAAACAGTATCAGTTCAACAGCACAATGCTTGATCTTATGCCCTAGACAAAAACCTCTATTTCACTCTAGGACATGGCCAATATCCTTTTACCTTCGGCTGCAAGCTCTCCTGCTCTGTCTTTTAACCCAAACTGTGATACATCAAAGTTGAAATAGAGGGAGGCAAGAAAGTGAGAGGAAAAGACAGGAAAGATACTTAGCAGTACTCTTACACTCTGACTTTAATGTTTTATGGACAAGACAGTGTTTAGATCTGAGGAAGTCCCTAACCATTGTGCTTGCACATTTCACATAAGACTTGTACTCCTGTCCAATCCCTGCAATCCAAGTCAACGTGTCACTCTTAAAACTCCTTGTCTAATCTTACAGCACCCAAATAGATTTACCTGCTTCGTGCTAAAAATCCTTTTGCATTTCAGAATGAGAGTTACTGGCTTTTAGTTATATCCTTGTTGGAATGCTTCGGCACCATTTATCTTACTGGGGCATCTGAAAAACATGGTAGTCACTGATTCTGGCACAGAGTTTTCCATCTTCAAACCCTAACACTCTTATCCTTGCTGACTTCAAATACCTATTCCATAACATAGCCTACTTGACTGGTGTTTATAATGACTTCATAATTTCATTGCAGTGGTGGCTGTTTGGCTTGTTCTCCTAGCAATGATTGGAAGCCTAAAATGGGCAGATTGCAGTCCAAGTACACTCTTTCTGGATCAAAAATTGCCAGCACAAGAGAGGGCTACAGGCATGGCCCAGCGATTGGGTGTTTCCTAGCAACCATAAGGTTTTGAGTTCAAACCCTAGGATTGTGCAAATAAAACAACAGTGAAGCACAGTGGGTATGGATATTGATTTTTCTCCACATACAGGTTGTATAGGATTTTGTGTACAGACTTTTCACTTGTCTGGTTAAGTTCTGACTCAGTATTTTCACCTTTACATTTTCTTATACTATTGTAAGTGAGAATTTCTTAATTTCTTCCTTAGTTCATTATTAAGCTGTGGAAACATTGATCATTTTCATATCTTGATTTTATGTCCTTTGACCTTTAGTTCTAACAATGTTTTCCTTGATGCTTTAGGATTTTGTGTGAAAGAGATCATGTTATCAGCAAATAGAGACAATTGCACTTTTTCCTTTCCTATTTGAATGTCTTAGGTCTTACACTTGATTAATTGCTCTGGCTGAATTATACAGCATTATGCTAAACAAAAGCTATGAGATCACCTGACTTGTTCCTGATCTTTGAAGAAAAGCTTTCTTCTTTTGAACATTGAGTGCTACATTAGACATTGGCTGGTCACATATGATATTGATACTTTTGTGACACATTTCTTCCATAGTTTATTTGTTGAGAACTTTACTCATAAAGGAAGATTAGATTTTTCAAATAATTTCTTTATCATTCATGTAAAATAGAAGATTGAGCCAATCTTCTATTATAGGGATAAACCATGTTCAATCAAGACTAACAATCATTTGATGAACTACAAAATGTGAACTTCTAGTATTTTGTAGAGGGATTTTTGCATCCATTTTTTATGAGTAATAAGTATCTGGACTTTCCTTGCAGTCTCATTGACTTTGGTTTGAGGTCATAGCGGTCTTTGTAAAATCAGCCTAGAAAAATTCCAGCTTCACTTCTCAAAGCTTTCTAGGATATTTTGAAAAGAACTTGCATTAAAAAAAAATTAGTTGATAGAATTAGGCCAGGAAATCATCTGGCCCAGGATTTTCCCTAATTCTTCATTGGTTGGTTAAAATTTGTAATTGCTTTTGTAATTTAGTCTTGGTGAATAACATTTTTCTATTAATTTATCCACTTTTTTTCTAAATTTCTTATCTTTTGGAACATACCTGGAAGTCCTATTCTCTTACAAGTATTTATGTTTCTGTGTTCTACTGTAGCCAGGTACTCTATACACTAATGACACAGCAGTGAAAAAAACAAAACAAAATTGTTTTCCTTCATTATAGATGTTTTGAGTTAGGAAGAAAGTCCAAAGTCCAGATCATCAGAATACACTTTAAGTTTTACAGCTGCTTTTCTACCCACAGGACCACGGGGTATTTGGATTTCAAGGTAGCCTGTCCTCATCAACACATGAGAGATGTAATTCCCTCTTCAGCATAAGAAATGAGATCCAGACATCTCCAGACAGACAATCATGAAGCTGTGTAAAATGCTTGGGAAAGGAAAAGAACATTTGCCACTGGTGTGTAGATTTCTGGGACTTCCTTTTTTGTTTG
This sequence comes from Perognathus longimembris pacificus, assembly GCF_023159225.1. Lineage (NCBI taxonomy): Eukaryota > Metazoa > Chordata > Mammalia > Rodentia > Heteromyidae > Perognathus > Perognathus longimembris. The sequence continues at coordinate 26,272,930 of NC_063161.1, read as the reverse complement.
ACAATGAGAAAAATGAAGTCAATACTATATGGCCTTATTAGGAAGACACATCTTTTGGTCCCAACTTATCTTTTAGTGGTATCTGTAGAGGCTGAAGATGTGGCTGTTTTTATTCCCGGCTGCCTTCTGAGTGCTAAAGCAAGACACTTTCCAGACACACTTTGAAGTCTAGTAAATGGATGCATGAAGAAGAGAAACAAAACATCATCCATTTATTTGGACTATGTGTACTTTGGAATTCATTTAAATCAGAATGGAACATTTTTTGATGATGTGTAAAATACCTTAGACACAAAGATATCAATTAAAACAAATCTACCATAATGGTTAACATGAAAATAGAATGGCAACACCAAATATGAGTGAGACTGTAAGCTGTACTTGAGCTCTTTGGAAATTGTAATACAATCACTTGAAACACAGGCCCACTAGTAACAGTAAAAATTAAGCATACACTTACAGTCACTCAGAATTTACTCAAGAATTGCTTTTGTAGTTGTTTGTCTTTTTTTACCCCGTGTCTCTCAATTTTGTTATTCCCTTTCAATTTCCTAGTTCCAATACCAGTATACACGGTTTCCAATATACTCAGATAAGATTGCAGAGATAGTGTAGGTACAACCACAGGAAGGTGATACAAGAACATCATCAATAATAGAAGCTACAGATATACATGGGACGTTGAAAGTAGTCACAACTGTGATATAACAATTGTCTCCATAACATGGAGTTCATTTCACTTAGCGTCATCTTAGGTGTTCATAAGGGTATAGCTATTGGGTCTTGTGATGCTCTGCTATGGCTTGCCTAAACCTGTACTAATTATTCCTAATAAGGGAGACCATAGAGTCCATGTTTCTTTGGGTCTGGCTCACCTCACTTAGTATAATTTTTTCCAAGTCCTTCCATTTCCTTACAAATGGGGCAATGTCATTCTTTCTGATAGAGGTATAAAATTCCATTGTGTATATGTACCACATTTTCCTGATCCATTCATCTACTGAGGGGCATCTGGGTTGGTTCCAGATTCTAGCTATGACAAATTGTGCTGCGATGAACATTGTTGTACTGGTGGCATTACTGTGATTTTGTTTGTGGTCTTTTGGATAGATACCCAAAAGTGTGGCTGCTGGGTCATAGGGGAGTTCTATATTTAGCCTTCTGAGGAATCTCCATACTGCTTGCCAGAGTGGCTGAACCAGTTTACATTCCCACCAACAATGAAGTAGGGTTCCCTTTTGGCCACATCCCCTCCAACAATTGTTATTGTTAGTTTTCTTGATATATGACATTCTTTCTGGAGTGAGATGGAATCCCAATGTTGTTTTGATTTGCATTTCTTTTATGGCCAGTGATGTAGAGAATTTTTTCATATGTCTTCTGGCCATTCTCATTTCCTCATCAGAGAAGTCTCTTTGTAAGTCTTTAGCCCACTTGATGAGGGGGCTATTGGTTCTTTGCGGTTTTGTTTTGGAAGAGGGTAATTTTTTTAGTTCTGCATATATTTTAGATATGAGGCCTTTTTCCGTTGAATGGCTGGTAAAGATCTTCTCCCAGTCTGTGGGCTTTCTGTTTATCTTGCCAGCTATGTCCTTTGCCGTACAGAAGCTCTGCAGTTTGATGCAGTCCCATTTGTCCAACCTTTCTTTGATTTGTAGCCTTTCTGGGTCTTTGTTAAGGAAGTTCCGTCCTGTGTCAAGTGTTTCCTTTAGTGTTTTCAGGGTGTCTGTTTTGATTTCGAGGTCTTTAATCCATTTGGAATTGATTTTGGTGCAGGGTGATATATAAGGATCTAGTTTTAGTTTGTTGCATGTGTTGAGCCAGTTTTGCCAGCACCATTTGTTAAAGAGGATATCTTTCTTCCATACTATCGTTTTAGCTCCTTTGGTGTAAGTGAACTGAACACCTCAGGGGGGGAAAGGGTAAGGGGGAGGGGGGAAGGGGGTATGAGGGACAAGGTTACAAACAGTACAAGAAATGTATCTAATCCCTAACGTATGAAACTGTAACCTCTCTGTACATCAGTTTGATAAGAAAAATTTGAAAAAAAAAAAAGAAAACACAAGTATAAATATGGAAAATATTTGTCAATAAACATGTTCAAGTGGAAAAAAAAGAATTTACTCAAGAGAAGAGAAAATACAAAATACATGTTTACTTACACATACAACATATATAAAAATCTTCCCACCACTTTATTTATAATAGCTGCAACCTAAACATTGCCCAGATGTCCAGTAAATGAAGACTGGTAAACCATGGCAGACTGAGGCCAGTGAATACTTCTCAACAATAAACGGGAATACAACAGAAAGTACATACTCTACATGACTTTTGTCAAATCTTAGAAAAGAAAAATATGATCCTTGGGGTGAACACTGCAGAACATTACTTTCGTATGGATAGTAGACACAAAGATGAGCAATACATGAAAATTCCTCCTGAGGTTACAGTGAGTGTGTGTGTGTGTGTGTGTGTGTGTGTGTGTGTGCATGTTGATGGACATTTGGGTTTCATAGGAGAAATTACTGTGCATGGTTCCTGAAAACACAAAATAAGATGCTGAAACAATTCATAATTGATTTATTTATGAAATTTATTTTCTCGGAAAAAATTGACTCCAAAATGCTTCACTCTACTTAATTTCCTTAAATATTTGGGGAAATTTTTGATATAAAGATTTGGGAAATGCATTGATATATGCAATTTATTTGGAAACATGTATGAAATAAGAAGGATTAAAATATGAATAGTTCAATTAGTTATTATGTAATCAAACAAGTTCAAATTTTAATAATGGAACTTAGTTGATGGGTACATATTCATTTACTATACAAGTCTATAGACTTGGTAATTTTCAAAATAGGAGTTTTAAGTCAAAATCCATTTTGAGCTGAGGATAAAATATTTTATTCCTAGAAATGAAAAGTGGTATACTACTTTATACAGTTCTGACAGTGTTTACATAGCATAATTCTAAAATTATAAAACAAGGTCAATATCTCATAGTTTTATTGTGTACTAAAATGATGAAAGTTTTTTATTCACTCAATTTTATTTAATAAACAATCCAGGGTTGGGAATGTGACTTAGTGGTAAAGTGCTTGTATAGCATGTAGAAAGCCCTGGATTGAATTCCTCAATACCACATAAACAAAAAAAGCTGGAAGTTGTATTGTTGTTCAAGTGGTAGAGTGCTAGCCTTGAGCAAGCCTTGAGTTCAAGCCTCAGGTCTAATTCTCTTCTAAAATCTCTAATATTATTTGAATAATGTTATCTTTGAAATGTTTATCATAATAAACTATCATGAACATGAGTTCTGAAGAGATTTTACATTATTTCCTGTCTTGAACCAATATCCTCATAGCTGACAAGTCATGTAGAATTAATATTCTTTATGTCATTCAAGTAAAATCATAAGACACTTATAAAACTAATCAAAAACAAGCTAGTGGAATAATCTTCAAGGAGTATAATCCAACATTTTTAAATTAAAAAGAATCTGTATTTTTCTGAACCTTAGCCAACAGGATCACAAGATGTATTCTTAATACCAACATAATGTAAATTCTATCTGGCATATCTCATTAGTAAAGCCACAGTGGCCAGATATAACTAAAATAAAAGACTTTAAGCAAGTTAATTTATGATCTTGTCTGGTAAGTGTATATACAACTGTCAAAAAATATTAGTCCTTTAGTTACTGCCTTTAAATGCAAATCCTATTATCACTATCATTGAAATGCTCAGAGCAATCTTTTGATCTAAAGAATATTTAATACAGGCCTTAGTTATTGTCCCTCCATTCTCAGTTCTTTTCTTCTGAAATTTCGCCCACCTGACTCTTTTCCTAAACTCCATCTTCTTCTAAAGACAAAAAAAGTTAAACTATTTTTAAATGTAATTTTTGTTTGAACATTTCTAGCAGAAACATTTTTATCTTTCCTCTAAAAAAGCACGTAACTTTAATTCTTCAAAAATAGCATTCATGAGGCTGGGGATATGACCTAGTGGCAAGAGTGTTTGCTTCCTATACATGAGGCCCTGGATTCAATTCCCCAGCACCACATATACAGAAAATGGCCAGAAGTGGCACTGTGGCTCAAGTGGCAGATTGCTAGCCTTGAGCAAAAAGAAGCCAGGGACTGTGCTCAGGCCCTGAGTCCAAGCCCCAGGACTGGGCCAAAAAAAAAAAAAAAAAAAATAGCATTCATATTTTCTCATCACTCAAGAGTATAACCCAAGGGTTTTGTTTTTGTTTTTGTTTTGTACTCTTTGTGGTTCTTTTTTGTCATTCTTCTTTCTTTTATCCTTTGGTTTGTGTCCTTCAGTTGCTTTCCCTTTGTCTTGTATATAAGTTCTTCTGATTTTTGTAGAGGAAAGGGAAACACAGAAACAGTGGGACAAAGGGTGAACCGATTCAGCAGTGAAATCCACTAGACATTATACTGGAAATTAACTGCACAATTTGATGGGGAGATAGTCGGGAGAGGAAAACATTGGGAGAGAAAAACATTGGGAGAGAAAAACACTGGGAGAGAACGAGGGAGGGTGTGACACTGTACAAAAGGAAATGTACCCCTTAGTTGACTTATGTAACTGTAACTCTTCTGAGCATCATCTTTACAATAAAATTTTCAAAAATCTACCAAAAAAGAAAGACTAAATCTGGTTCATTCTATTGCTAATCTATTAAGTCACTAACTTTTATTCTTTCTTTCCTCCTTGAAAGAAAGTACTCATTATTCTTTCCCTCTTTTTATTCCTATTATTATTTTATTCCTATTCCATCTGATTTAATGATTTTGTATTAAACTGTAGCAATCATTTTTAAAGTAAATGCTTTTATTTTTAATTAAATTAACATGTGATAAAAATTGGAAAACATGAGTGTGGAAGAGAGGGAGATGTGATTAGAAGAGAATGATAGAAGAAGTGACTGACCAAGAAACACTGAAAACAAAAATTGATATGTTAAAATGTGGACCACTTGTATGATCCTTAGAAGTTTAGACTATACAAAAACAATCAAAAATTAAATAATAAAATATAATGATTTACAGCATATGTTTTGGTGGTTTTATAAGCTAGGATGTTGGCTTCATTTTATTGTGTACATATGCAGTTGCTTCTCACTTCTCTTTGTATTGGTACTGGGGATTGAATTCAGGCCAAGGTGCTTCATTTTACCTGATCAAGGCTGATATGCTATCACTTGGGCTATAGCTCCACTTTCATTTTTCTTATAAAACCTGATTTTAAGTATATGTATTACTTTCTCACAAATTCACAAGAATGTTTATATTTAGCCCATAATGTGTTTATTTATTTACTAATTTCTCATTGTATCACTGATATATCACACACATATATGTATACATATATGCCTATATTTTTGAAAATATTATTTTTTAAAGAGAATGATGGAAGGTAATATAGATTTTAAATAGTATGAAACATTAAAACTTAAATTATTAAAATATTTGTATTTCATTTTGTCCTAGTACCAGTAATGTAAGATTATGTGTTGTCACCTTTGAAATCATCAGCATTATCATTCCCTAATTTATATATTTTTTGTGGGTACTGGGGCCCAAACTTTGGGCCTGAAAGCTCTCCCTAATCTCCTTTTTGCTCAAGGCTAGAGCTCTGCCACTTGAGTGAAAGTGCCACTTCCAGCCTTTTCTTTGATTAATTGGAGCAAGAGTCTCATAAACTTTCCTTTCCAGGCTGGCTTTGAACTACATCCTCAGTTCTCAGCATCCTCAACAGCTAGGATTATAGCTGTGAGTCCCTGGCACACAGCTTACTTATCAATTTTACAGCCTAAAATATTATATTTCTTATTTCCCATATTTAATTTAATGTTTATTTAAGTACTAATCTTAAAAATTTACACTTTATTATATGAGACATAACAAAATGTTCTCAATTCAATTTCTATTCCCATTTTAATTCCTTTATTTTTTGGTATTAACACTGCCTATTTTCCAGACTAGGTCTTAATCCTGTTTTACCTTCACCACCCATAATTTATACATAATTTTACATTTTAGCCTTAATGTCATTCATAAAAGATATATTTGACCACAGTGCTTACTCTCTTGCTTAAAGTCCTGTCAATAAACTTTTATTGCTCTTAGGATAAAATGCAAACTCCCTTATATGTTCCACTGTATCCTACAGAATCTGGCTGCTCTGCATCACCATCTCTCTCCATTTCTTGCCAGAGCCAGCCAGCAGTAAAAGGAAATCCTGATTGAGGGGGCGAGGATTAAAGAAAAAGAAAGATACAAGACAAGAGACAAAAGACAAGACAAAAGATGGGGTTCGGGAGGTCTGCAGCTCAAGACTGTAGCTCAAGACTTCAGCTCAAGACTGCAGCCCAGATAATTCTAAACTTTCAGCTTATATACAGTTTAGGAACCAGGGAGTGGCATAGGATTAACTAAAGTTTAAGAAAACAAGAAGGCCCTGAAGTTGGTAAATAACAAGAGGCAGTAAAACAAAATAAGGTTGAATGGTTTACATAAAACAGACTCTTGTGGACATAATAAAACATCTCCGGATTAGTGGTGTCCTTCAAGTAAGCCATGTCCTTGTGAAGAGTGAAGGTAAATCTTACTTTGAGGCAGCAGTGACTCCATTTTGAAACCACAGCCATCTTGTTATGTTGGACTGTAAAAACTAGACTTGTTTGTGCTGAAACTGTTGAGCTGTAAATTCCTTAAACAAAGCTATCTTAAAGCCAGCCAGGCCCCACAATGTGCCTGTAACCTTGGGCCTGCACAAGCTCTGAGAAATAGCCATGCTAGCCAAAGATAAGCAGGCACTGTGAGCCCGCCCAGGCCGCCAAATACTCCATGTAGCAGGGCAGGTTGTCAGAACCCAGAGGGCCAAAGGACTGTTTTGGTAACTTCTGTCCACCCTGGAATGTTTTTAACCCCAGAGCCAATCAGATCTGTAAACACCTGGTTACTGTAACTTTGTGGTTTTTGCCTTTATAAACCCTGTGAGATTTCAGCTCAGGGTCCTCCTCCCTATCTCCGCTGCTTCGGTGAATGGGACGAGACCCAAGCTGCAGCTTGCCTGAATAAAGCCTTGCTTTTGCATTTTGGAATGTCTGGCTCTCTGTGGTCTTCTTGGAGGTCATCTCCAGACTTGGGCATAACACTTGCACATCCTTGAGATAACATAGCCAGAGGTCAGGATGAACTTTGTTGTCGGTTCCCTAAGCCATGACCTTGCACGCCCTTGAGATAACATACCAGAGGTTAGATTGAACTTCGTTTTTGGCTCCCTAAGCCATGACCTTGCACACCCTTGAGATAATCATCACTGTTGGCTCCCTACAATTTCTCTAACATTTTTTGCTGTGATGTCCTAAACCTCTTTTATAATTGTTACTATCCAACATCCTTCCATTATATGGCTTCCTTCTCTTTGAACCTCCACATCTTATTTTTCTTGCAATGTCAGTGTCGATGTAAATATTTTTTTTCCTGAGTAGAATTAGGAGGATCATTTCCTGTGCTATTGAGGCTTGCATTCTCTGACACATTTCTCTCCAAAGCTTGTGATGATTTTAATCACTCTCTGTCTTTGCAGCTGGCAATATGTCTACATATTTCAGCATTGTGTTCCAGCCAACCAACTAGAGACTCAACAAACATTTCATGGCTTGAAAACCTTGCACACCTACTTTGTTCTCTGGATACAGTTTTTTACTTACTCTTCTCTAGCTCTGTTTAAGGTTTTATTTTTCATATCTTATTTCTTCTTTTTAAAATCAGAGACAATGTCTTCTCCTGAATTCCTATAGCATAGTAATTATCAAGAAAGCACATATTTTTGTCAAAGTAGATAGAAATATGTATCACTTGAAATGATATGTAAGTGAAGAGTCAAAACTGTCCTTTTGAGACAAATTCAATGACAGAAAAGCAAACAAAATTTGGACCAAAGAAATCACAAGGGAGAAATTGAAAATATCACTGCTGGTGGCTGATAAGCAATCAAATAATAAATATTAAGTAAGTTCTTGGTCTTCTAGTTACTTTATGCTTATTTTCTTCTTAACAGACATAAATGAATCTATCAATGCATAACAATTTGTTTAGAGGAAATTCTAACAAGAAATCAAATTTATTTTTAACAACATTTTCCCCTAACATAAAAAAGTATTATGAGCTATTTTATTTATTTTCTCATCAACTTTAGCTTTTCAAGACTGAATCAATCATATAAAAAGACTTTGGTAGTGGTCAAGGAAAATCCAAATCAAATTTTAAATAAAGAAATACATATTTAAGCAAGAATCATTTGGTAGAACTTAAACCTACATAAAATGTAGGCCAAACCTAGTATCTTCACATTTTTCTAACCAGGTATTGGCAAGAGTCATCTAGTATTGATAGCCAACATTCCATTTCCAAATTCTGCCAAGGTCCTAAAAGAATGCATCAATAACAAGTAACAACACAACACATTCATATCAAATTATATCACATAGAAATGTATCTACATGTAAGTACTCTAATTTCATGCATTTTTATCTTTTACATATGGAGTCACTGAGGCTCCGAGTGGGGAAGCCATGTCTAATGTCACATTGCCAAAATAGTAAGAGAGTAGAATTCAAATTCTGACTAATAGCTTAATTTTGTTCTCTCCTAACTAAAGGAAAAGAGAATAATGAGCATGGATATATGGAGATGAAGATAGATAGCATCTGAAAACCAAATTTGTTTTCCCTATGCCAAATACACAGAAATTTCAGATGATTTGATTCTTTAAATAGCAGTGTTATAGTATATATGCACTGTGTACCATATAAAAATTATGAAATGCCTTGATAATTAAGGGCATGCGCTTCATCTCTCAGTTTAATTAGCTGAAAACTTGCTGCAGACTTTCAGTTCTCTTTGACTTTCATTGCATAAAAATAACATTCAGTTTTTCCAAGATAATCTGTTCAATTTTGTTCACTAAAATGATTGACAAGTGCACAGAATGAACAAAATCCAGACAAAGCTGTGCTCTTAGAATCACTGATCCATGAATAGAACAGAATTTTCTTTTACTGTGGAAGAAAAAATTAATACAAAACTAGATTATAATTTTTATATCCACATCACTTTATGTACACAATATTTATGACAAGAATACCTACTCCTTACATATATTTCTATTTTATATGGTATTTTATAATCTTAACAGTAATTATTTTCAAAAGAGAGTTGATATTCCTAAACCTGAAAACTGAAGTGACCATCTCAAAAAGCAACATACACAACATATTATACAGAAATACAAACACTAGCAATCTAAAATTAATATAATGTTAATTTATACATTTCCCCTGAGACCTTATGCTTTATGTCTGTATTGTCTTTGCTATGAGGCTAAGTATATGTTGCTATCTAACATCAAGAGAAGTAGCAACGGATGAATTTTTTTTCAGATGATATAAAGTCAGTTTTTACCAGTCTGTCCTCATTATTTAGGCAAAAGGATTCCTTTGCTATAAATTTCTTTTGGGTTCTTCATTATTCTAATTGTCAGAAAGGAAATTAGTTAATTTTACTATAACAGGAAGAAATATTTTTACACTACATTCAACAATACTCTAAAAACTACATGATCAAAAGCATGTCAAACCATAATACTTAAATGTGAATTGTCCTTGTACAGTTTAAGCTTTTTCAAATCATCATGTGTTCCCATGTGTAACATGTGATGTACAATAACCAATTTATGCCATCTGTAGTGTTGCCCTTAGCAACAACAACAACAAAAAGCATGTGACAGTGCTTATGTGACTCTGCTGGCCTGCAAAAGTGTGAAGAAGGATTTATGAAAAGTGAAACAGACAAAATTATTGATCTAACTAACTGGAGATTTCAGGTTCATTGAAAACTCATTCAACAGACAGGATTATTTATTTAAATAACCGGGATTTTCAAGCATTAGTGCAGATCGCTAAGTGAAGAGAGAAAATTACTTGAGGAAAATATTTTGAATGAGAAACTATGGTAACATAAAGTGGTATATTTTCCAGATTACTACAAATTTGGATTTAAATTGTGTTTATTCTGTGTTGGCACTACAATCAGGAAAAGAAAATGAAGATTATATTGATTACTGGGATCGTTTAAAAAAAAAAAAAAAGAATTGACCAAAGGGCTAGTAATGGAGCCTAGTCATAGAATGCTTACCTAGAAGGAACTATGTTCTGGGCTCGATTTCAGCCATGGGAGATGAAAGGACTGGCTGGGGGGATGGATAGAAATAAATTTCAGAAGAAGATCTTTTTCAGCAGTTCTTAAAACAATATTAATGATGCCTTGTGAAGAACTATTGTTTAAATATAATTTTTTTAGTTTAGTCACATTTATGTATAGGACAATAATAAGAACAATTGAAATTTATCTTTATTAAGGAGCTCTAATTATATATCTGCAACCGGTATGAATAAACCGATGTGACAAGAGAAAGGTCATTGCTAGATGTGAGTCCTGCAGACAATATTCTTCTATGTTATTTAATCCTTCAATGTTTGTTGTAATATGCTTAATAATCTCTTTGTAACAAGCATCTTGTGAAGAGAATTGTGGTGAAGCAAACAAATCTTAAAAACTTCATGTTAGAGTCATCATTACTGTATAGTGCAGACAGAAGGTATGAACGTTAGACTTCCTGAATTATCAATTGAGTAAAGAATCAACAAATATGGAACATTCATAATAAGCTAGCTCCTCTGTACTTCCTTCTTGCAAAAGTGGAAGAAAGTACTTGATATTATTTCCACTTTGCACATGAGATTCTAGAAACTTTATTGTATTAGTTCCCCAAGGCTACTGCTCAGTACTTGACTGTATTTGTTCTCAAATCTTATCTCTTATTGATGCTCCCCATCAATCCACCTAGAGAGAATGAACTATGCACACACACACACACACACACACACATACATACACACACACATTCAATGTTATGCCTTATACAACTGCATGAGCGCAATAGTACATTTAAGTCTGTAGAAAATGGTTTTGCAAACATTAAACAAGATATTGTATATCCTTATAGTTGAGGAATGTCCAAGAGAGAAGTTGTAAAATGTATCCTATATTTTTCACCTCAGTTACACATAGTTAACCATCATTAAACCCAGATTTTTCTTTCTTGAAGAACAAGTATTGACTCATTCATTTCACAGAGCTAATAAAATTTTACTAATTAAGAAACACTGTTAAAAACACCTTTGAAAATGTCAAAAATACTACTAAAATCTTAGAAAGTGAACCTTATACTATACTCATCTTAATGCAGCTTAAATTTTAAAAGTAGCAATAGTGAGAACTCTTTCCCTCAACCTCCTCACTCCTCTAGATATGTATGTAAGTGTAACTAAACAAAACCACACATATAGATATAGTACAAGTAAACTGGATTTTTTTTTTAGTACTGTGCCCATTATATCCATTTGATGTTACTTATTGTTATCCTAAATTGTGGGATGGACAGTGTCTACATGTGAAGCTTCCTGACTTTGTTGCCTCCACATAAACCTTAATACACTAATTTGTGTGCAATTATATCTGTTTGGACTAAAAGTTAGACTAAGAATTATGGTATTATAATACAGTGGCACTTTCTCTGTTACTCAGTAGTGGGGGTCAGTGGTTGAACTGACATGTCATTTCCACTATGTAACAGAGTCAGATACGTTCTATCTTGTATGGAAATATAGTTCTCATCCACATTTCATCTCTGGAAAGTGAAAGGGAGACAAGAAGGGCATAACTTTCTATTTCTGTGAGCATGACCAATTGTTGAAAAAAACTCATTTCCATTCAAAGTCATGTCATTACCTTAGCCTCAAAGGGGGCTATGAATTTTTTCAGAGTAGAAATTGAGGAAAGGAATTAGATGCACACGTGGTGGTTTCTGATTTAGAATGGTAAAGCCAATTCATCTCAAGCTGCAGGTTATAAACAAAGATGGTGACAGCCCTTAGAAGTTTTTCAGCCTCCTTCATACAGTTCAAAAGCTGTACACTCGTGTGCAGAACAATAGATGATGACTTTCAATGAAGTATTTTCCAGTTTATTTATACTGAGATTTCGTTGTAAACAGGATTTTTGCTTTAACACTTATTATCACCTTTTCCTTTTCCACTGCAGTAGTTTTTATACCTTTTGTTTCTGGGTTATTTTTTGGTTTTGGAGTCATGCCAAGTAGCATACCAGGAAAACAGTAAAAAGTAAAGAATAGCTGTAAAAGATTCAGGGGAATGTGAGGAGAAAAAGTTACATGTAACTAGAATTATTAGGGGTTATATTCAGTGAATGGATTTGTTTTGTAGAAAATTGATGTTCGTGTGTGTGTGTTGTGTGTGTGTGTGTGTGTGTGTTGTGTGTAGATATATATATATATATATTTTTTCCTCATGTCGGATCTTTCCAAGTGAAAGTTCCTCAATCTCAGTTTCCAAGTTTGCTATTTTACTCTTGGCTTTGTATATGTGTATATATATATATATACACACACACACACACACAAACACAAAACACACACACATCCTGATTAAATATTGCATTTTCCTTCACATATAGAATATTTCCATTTGGAATTTTGGGAGCATGTTTTGTGATGTTCTATGACACCTTTCTTGTTTTTTTTTTTCAAATTTTTATTATCAAACTGATGTACAGAGAGGTTACAGTTTCATAGGTTAGGCATTGGATACATTACTTGTACTGCTTGTTACCTCATCCCTCCTACCCCCCACCCTCCTCCCCCTTTCCCTCTCCCCCCATGAGGTGTTCAGTTCACTTACACCAAACAGTTTTGCAAGTATTGCTTTTGTAGTTGTTTTTCTTTTTTTACCCTGTGTCTCTCAATTTTGGTATTCCCTTTCAATTTCCTATTTCTAATACCAATATACATGGTTTCCAATATACTCAGATAAGATTACAGAGATAGTGTATGTACAACCACGGGAAGGTGATACAAGAACATCGTCAATAATAGTAGCTACAGATACACATGGGACGCTGAAAGTAGTTACAACTGTGATATAACAATCGTTTCCATAACATGGAGTTCATTTCACTTAGCATCATCTTATATGATCATAAGGGTATAGCTATTGGGCTCTTGTGATCCTCTGCTGTGACTTACCTATACCTGTACTAATTATACCAAATAAGGGAGAATATAGAGTCCATGTTTCTTTGGGTATGACACCTTTCTTTTTGTCTCAGCTTGCTTTGCTTGGCGGGCACTCCACCATGTGAGTCACTCTTCCAAGTCTTTTTGCTGTGATTCTTTTCATCTCAGCCTCCTGATTATAAATGTGAGCTCTGGGTATTTGGCCACTGATACCAATTTATGAAGTGAAAAAGAAGCCATTCATTACTTTAGTCCCAGGAAATGTACACAGTCAAGTAGAGCTAGTAATCAAAATAGCATTTACAGTATAAAAATTAATAAGTTGTTGATTTCTTAGGAAGACATTAGTTTAATGTTTGAAGCTCCAGTTGAAAACGAATCCCAAAGGATAGGAAAAAACAATCATATGGTGTTACAAAATTGGCAATTATATAAAAGAAAACCAAAAGTCAAGAAGATTACAAACACAGATATGTGATGTGGAATGGAATGAAGCCTCATTTAACCTATGAGAAAACCCAGCGGTTGGATTCAAATATAACTTTTAAATATTAAGTATGTTTTAACTTATATGAATTTATTAAGCTATATTTCCCTGTAAAATGAACTATCAAGATGAAGAATAAATCTTAAGGTTAGTAGTGAAATTATTCTGAAAATCAAGGGATTAAAAACACACTTTGTTGTAATTTAGTCGCAAATTAAAAGTTTAGGAAATGGCCTAGTGGCAAGAGAGCTTGCTTCCCATACATGAAGCCCTAGGTTTGATTCCCCAGCACCACGTATACGGAAAACGGCCAGAAGGGGCGCTGTGGCTCAGGTGGCAGAGTGCTAGCCTTAAGTGGGAAGAAGCCAGGGACAGTGCTCAGTCCCTGAGTCCAAGGCCCAGGACTGGCCAAAAAAAACAAACAAAAAATTTTAGAAAGTAGTACATCATTCGGCGTCTGATGGAAAAGATTGACAAAACTATGTCAGAGAAAATTTTCCTTCTTGCAGAAGTTCATCAAATAAAAGACAAAACTTCTGTGACATTTAGAATATGCTCCCTTTCTATTTGAGGAAAAATATAATTGAAAAGACCAAGAGACTACAAATAATTCCAGGAGACACAGGAAGTGCAGATCACTTGATTTTGCCACTAAACTTCACCGAAAGTTGCTTTAAACTTTTGAGTTGATTAGACAATTGAGCCATTAAGGGGACAACACAGCTGACATGTTGCCATGGTAGCACTTCCTCCAGAGCTGAGGAAGCTATCCCAAAGAAATTATGTAGGTCAGAAAGTATTTATACTTACAACACAACTGCAAATTAAAATCAAATGCCTTTGTACACATTGTACACCAAAAAAGAATGAGGATATTTTTGTGTATGTGTGTTTATATGTATGTGTGTGACACATATGCATATATATGTGTGTGTGTGTATATATATCATTTCAAGCTATTAAAGCCAGACTGTTTGTTACTTTATTGAGATGATATAGTAAACTAAAGTGCAAGGGAAAGGTCAAGCATAAACCACATCTCACATGTTGTTAGTTCATTGTATTTGGTTTTTGTTTTTTACAAATGGTTCTCTAATGAAAGACTTTTTCTACCAACTTCATTTGTGATTCTTGAATGGGTATATAAGTAACTGAAGAAACAGTACATCTCAAAATCATCCATTCTAGAGTAACTGTGATTAACTTTATACTCAATAGTCTTCTATTGATTAGCGAATCTGCACTTTGATTAATGACAAAAGTTCTTACTTATTAGTGTAATTGAATCAAGATATAATTAAAGAGAGGGAGAGAAAAGGGATGGGATATGCAAGAGGGATTGGAATGGAGTTGGCCTGTGCCCAGAAGGCAAAAGGAGACAGAAAGGAAGGAAGGAAGGAAAGAAGGAAGGAAGGAAGGAAGGAAGGAAGGAAGGAAGGAAGGAAGGAAGGAAGGAAGGAAGGAAGGAAGGAAGGAAGGAAGGAAGGAAGGAAAGAAGGAAGGCAGGAAAGAGGAGGGCAAGAAGGAGGGAAGGAGGGAGGAAGGAGGAAGGAAAGGAGGGAAGAAAGGAAAGAAAGAAGGAAGGAAGGAAAGACGGAAAGCAGGAAAGAGGAAGGCAAGAAGGAGGGAGGGAGGGAGAAAGGAGAGAGACAGAAAGGAATTTTTCAGAAAATACAAGCATTTTTTACTTAATGTGGTAAGTTAAAATTTTTCTCTATTTAATTCTATATCTAAAGACGATACCTATTCAAAATATATAAGATTTGGTTCCAATATAATTTCTACTAAAATATAAATGTATTTGTTTCCATACATGTAGCATTGTACATTATACATAATATGTATAGTATACACAATATTTTATATTGTATATTTCAGAGTATTTAGATTGGTAATGGTAACAAAAACTGGTACAAGAATGATGGGGAAAGAATGTTAAGATTTGGATTTTTAAAGCTCAGAGCTCTCTCCTCTTTCCCTACATGTGTTATTTACAATTACTTTCTAAATCTTAGATAGTCAGAATTGAAAACAAACCTCTTTAATCCACTTTTCCCATCACACTCCTGGTTCTTTGCTATATATAATTCTTATCCCTTCTTTGAATATTTTTCCTCAATGACATTTACCTTCCTTTTTTTTGGCTTTTAACATGAGGACAAAGATATTATTAATCAAATTTCAAATGCTTACATTTGAAATAAAATGATATATTGATGAGAATTCATTTTTTTGTCAGTCGTAGAACTTGAACTCAGGGCCTGGGCAATATCTTTGAGCTTTTCTGCTTAAGGCTAGTGCTCTACGACTTTAAACAGTAGCATCTCTTCCCATTTTCTGGTAGTCGGAGAAAAGTCTCATGGAATTTCTTGTCTGGGCAGGCTTTGAACCGTGATCCTCATATGTTAGCCTCCTAAGTAGCTAGGATTGCAGGGGTGAGCCACCAGCACGAGGCAAGAATTCATTTTCTTTACCTCTTCTTTCCTCATAAAGATGAGGGCTGGAAATATAAACTGAACACCTAAGGCCATCACTAACAATACAGCATGCTAAAACCAGGAAAACTAAAGATGCCAATTGTGCATCTAATTTACATTTCAGGTGCTATAATAATGAGAAAATACAGATCATATGAAATATACTACCTTAAAGCATGTAAACATATTCTTGAATTTGCTTGTCTTTACAATTACTAATATAATTCTTGAAATCAAAGGCAAAATCCTAGCTATTCAGGTAGCTGAGTTCTGAGGATGTAGGTTCATAGCTATCCTGGGCAGTGAAGTCTGTGAGATACCACCAAAAGGCCAGAAATGGAGCTAGGACTCAAAGTCATAGAGTACTATCAAAAATAAAAATTAAAAAAAATATGCTCAGGGAAAATGCTCAAGCCCTGAGTTGAAGCTGAGGACTGGTACAAAAACAAACAAACAAACAAAAACAAAGAGCATAAAAATGTAAGAGCTATATTTCGTCCAAGTGTGTGAAAAAGGACCCACAGATACTACATTGGTGGCTAGTGTCTTGTTTCCATCTTCACAAAATCCTTCTTATCTTAACATATTAGATGCTTAGGGTGTAACAATGGACTGAAACAATGTGAAAGTCTCACCTTTTTTGAAGTTGTTTCTTTTGGTAAAAAATAAACAGTAATTTTATCATACATTAGTCTTCCACACACATAGACACAAAGAAAACAGTGATTGTAGGACATGTTTTTCTGTTGTTATTATTATATTAAGCTCCATTCTACTTTGGTTTTAATATTCTTTGTTCTGATTTTAGTGTTTCGTTTGTTTTAATTTGGCTAAATTTAGTTGAAATTGGTAACCCTAGAAGATAGTTACCTGGTAACTCTAGGAGATGGGTTATTATTGTCTCTGTATTGACAATCAAGTAAGGGTTGAAAGGGGAGGTACAGATTTGATCTATGGGAAGGAAACTTACGCAAAAGCTTTTTTTTTTTTTTTGGCAAATTTCTTAGGTGGAAGCTCTTCAGTTAGGCTACCTGATAAGTGCTCACACATAACTATAATATAATAATAGCTCATCTATCAGGCTATTGATGTGAAACCAAAAGTAAACGGCATATGATCTTGTGGTGAATTTCCAAACCCAACCAACAGGAACAGTAGCAAATCCCATTCCAATCAAGATTTGAGAAATGTATGCTATGAAGTGATTATTTTCATCTGTAAAACCGACAAATAGCAAAAACAGAGCCAGCTATAGCTAAATATCTATGATTGTTTCCTCCCTCTTTTTACCTCATCCTAGCTCTTTTTCCTTGCTCTAAGAAAAAAAAATCTTTCTATCATAACAATTTCTTCAGTCTCAAATATATTTTTACTTTTGTTTTGTCTTCATAAAGGCATATTATGATGTCCTTTGATGACATTTTCTATGAGAGATGTATATTCAAATGTTCATCTACTTACTTATTCACTAACCAACTGTTAATATTTAATTATGTGTATCTTGAATTTATTGGTAAAATGACTCTTGTAAAACTAAATTTTATGTTGTCCCTGTATAACTGTCCTTGGTGCTAGATAGAATATATATTTGCATTGTTAACAGAATAATGGATGCTTTAAGCTCTGGCAGAAACTGTGGAACAATAAGTGCCCAACAAGTGTTTACTTTTGAAAAGACAAATAGCTGAATTCAATAGGGTTTATACTTTATGGAAGAACAGTGAATACAATGCTGTGATGGAGCTGCTCATACTGCCTCATAAACTCTGCAAACCAACTCTATTCCCACTGGAAACGTGCAATCAGACTGTGGGAGCCGCAGTCATGAGCAGATGCCATGAACACAGCTCTTAACCTCTAGAACAAATTTCTAAAGACTGACCCACACACTTCTGTTTACAGAAACATCTAGTCCAGTCAAGGGAGGAGAAGATAAAAAGGTTTGGATAAGATTGTTGGAAAAGGTAATACTTAAGCTTAGGGTTTAGGCAATACTGAGAAATGCAAAATGATGATGAGACATTCAACAGCAAAGTACAGTGGGAAACCCAGCTAACTGTGTTAGCAATGAGGACATTGAAGGTCTGTCACAGAGAAACCATAAATGCTTTAGCATAGGTATTTTGTGTGTTACTTTCCAAGTTCCTCACTTAAATAAGTTCCATGAAGACAAGTTAACTTTTGATTCGCTATTGTTATCCTCATTACATAGGACACTGCCAATAAGTGCTTATTAAATGCTTACTGTATGCTTACTAAGGAAATGCTTACTTTATCTCATGCAAAAGGGTAAGTAATAGCAATGACTAGTCATAGAGGAGTTTTAATAGAAAAATTACTTAGTTATATTTTTTCTTTAGTTACTTATTTCAATGATGAGAGAAATAAGATATCAAAGCTGATGGAAAATATCAGAACAAATTAAGCAAAATGGGGGAATTAATTGAAAGTTGTAGATGAATAAGAGGGAAGGCTCCAATATTTTGGAACTCAAGCTGGATAAGAACTTTTTTGTCAGCCACTGCTGGAGGCTGGTTGCTGTCTCTGAGTATGTCTTTGTTCAAGGGTAGCATTTTCCCACTTGAGCCACAGCTCTACGTGCAGGGTTTTGGTGGTTAGTTGGAGGTAATAGTCTTGTAGACACTTACCTAGGTTGGGTTTTAGCCATGATGCTCAGATCTCAGCCTCTTGAATAGCTAGAATTACTGACATAAGCCACCAGCACTCAGCTCATACTGAATGATTAGGTTTCATTAAATATTTTTGAATATATAATTTTTCAATATACAACTTTCACGTTAAATTCTGGCTACCTTCTCAGAAATTTTGAAAAGCAACTAGACCAAAGGTTAGTGAGTGTTAATTACTAACTCCACAATGAAGGGGAAAGAGAAAAATAAGGGAGGACGTAACAGGTTGAATAAGAAATGTACTCACTACCTTATATATGAAACTGTAACCCCTGTGTACTTCACATTGATAAAAAAGAAAAAAGAAAGAAAATATATTTGATGTTGCATAATTGCTATATTATTAAGTTAGCTATTTCCTGGGAAGTCTTTCTTTCCCAGTGCTTGGCTCACAATCAACATTAAGTATATGAAAACTAATGTCATTATTTTGAGGAAGAAAAGGATGAAGATCTTGTCATAAGATCTTCACACCGCCATTATGGGGGGAAAAATCACTAACATTACCAGACATCACTAGCACTTTTCCATATGCAAAATATACAAACATAAAATGAATGAAAACACTAGACATTCAGTACAGGAAGACTTTACGACATTATTCAGTATTTTGTAGGACATATATATATATATATAATATATATAAACACACCCATATATATATTATTTCTATTTTTCTTCTTCCTTGCATGTTTTTCCTTTTAATATCCACTAAAAATTATGGTTATGCTATTTTTTTAACTAATTAGTAATGATATTCAAGAGAATGCATGAATTCTGTTTCTGTGCTCTCTGATATATTAGCCAATGCCCATAGACACAGAGTGGCTAAGCGGGACTTAAAATATGACCTCCTTCTATGTAACCAAGGATATTCATATGAAAATAAACCTTAGTTTATTTGTTATTAAACTTTAGGCCAGAGTAACCACCATACATCACATTCTTAAAGTTAAAGGTATTCAATTTTTTATTCATATCCTTGAACTTAGAATATTATATTTTACTTGTAACCTTGTGATGGCTAATAGCTGGTAACCACATTTATTTTTTTAATCTTAATGTATTTTTTGTTTTCAAATGGACAAGTGTGTAAAATGTGTAGAGAGTAGAACTATAGATTTTCCTTTCCCTGCAACAGTTCTCTACTTCCTAACCCTGATAACTTCCCTCATATATGATCTTGGATATAGGTCGTCTTCATTTAGAAGATATTTATGCAATTTCTACTAACAAAGACCTTGAGGGAATTACCAAACCACCCATAATGAGAAATGTTAGAGAAATACTGCCACCTGCTGCATAAAACATGAATGTCATTCTTTATAATGAACCACCTTGTATGTGGTATATGTCACTGAGAGAAAAAATAATAAGTATAGAAACTTGTTGAGAAATTATTTGCATGCAATATAAGACATGCAACAAATCCCATGAACAAAGACAGCCTCAATAGATACCTAAGGCTTAGTTTTCATTAATGTCTTATATGTGCCACCATTACCTTAAACACTTTTTTTTTGGGGGGGGGGGAGGATCAATATTTGCCCAGTGTGTTTAATCCTTTGTTTATTAGACATTACAGTTTTATATTTTATTGGATATATTTCCAAGTCTTCCTTTTTCTTGACAGTTGTAGTTCTACTTAGTTCTATATTTTATAGCATTGTAGTGTACAATTTTTAATATGATTCTTTAGCTTATATGATGAAAGAATGATTTTAAACACTGGCTTTTCTGTATGTCAACAAATGCAAAGCGTGAGACTGAAATCAAGAAAGTAACTCCTTTTGTAATACCTCAAAAAATACTCAGGGAAAACCTTAACCAAAGAAGTGAAAGACCTCTACAATAAACATTTTAAAAATCTGAAAAAGGAAATTAAAGCAATGGAAAATCTTCTGTGCTCCCAGATTGGGAGGTTTAATACCATGAAAATGGCAATTCTGCCAAAGACTATCTATACAAATTCAATGCTATATCAGTCAGTATCCCAACACCATTCTTTAATGAAATGGAAGAAATCCAAAAATTCATATTCATATGAAACAATAAAAATATCAAAAAATATATTTAGCAGGAACAATAGTGCTGGAGCAATATCAATATCAAACTTCAAACTCTATAACAAAGCAATAGTAATAAAAAAAGCAGCTTGGCATTGGCACAAGAACAGGCCTGAGGACCAATGGGATAGAACTTAAGACCCAGAAATGAACCTGCAGGTCTGTGGCTACTTGAACTTTGGTAAAGGAACTGATGAAATAGAATGGAAGGAAGACAGTCTCTGGCAAAGACAGTGCTGGCAAAATTAGTTAAACATCTGCAAAAAGTGAAAGCTAGATCCTTATATATCACCCTGTACCACAATCAGTCCCAAATGGGTCAAAGACCTCCAGGTAAAAGCAGTAACCCTAAAACATTTCAGGAAGGAATAGGAGGAACACATGGGTTCCTTGGCACAGGTCAAAAGTTTCTTAATAAAGGCCTAGAAACACAACAAATCAAACAGAAGTTGGACAATGAGACTGCATCAAACTGCAGCATTTCTGCATGACAAAGGACATAGCTTGCAAGATTAATAGAAAGCCTTCAGATTGGGAGCTCTTCACTGGCCATACAACAGACAAGGGCCTCATATCTATATGTAGTTAGAACCCCCAAAAATTAAGTTCCTCCAAAACAAAGCCTCAAAGAAACAACTTCCCCCTTAACAAATGGGCTAAAGACTTAAAGAGAGACTTCCCTGAAGAGGAAATGAGAAAGGCCAAGAGGCACATGAAGATGTGTTCAGCATCACTGGACATAAAAGAAATGCAAATCAAAACAACATCGAGAATCCACATTACCAAGTAAGAATGTCTATAACCAAGAAAACTAATAACATCAGATGATGGTGGGAATGTGGCCAAAAGGAAACCCTACTAGACTGTTGATGGGAGTGTAAACTTGTTCAACCACTCTGGAAAGCCATATGGAGGTTCCTCAGAAGGCTACATAGAACTCTTCTATGACCCAGCAGCCCCACTATTGGACAACTACCCAAAAGATTACAAGCAGGACCACACAAAAGCCACTAGCACAACTATGTTTGTTGCAGCACAATTTACCATCGCTAAAAAGTGGAACCAACCCAGATGCCCCTCCATAGATGAATGGATCAAAAAAAGGTGGTACATATACACCATGGAATTCTACGAAAAGATTGTCATAAAATGACATTGCTCCATTCATTAGGAAATGGAAAGACTTGGGAAAAAATGCATACTAAGTGCAGTGATCCAGACCCAAAGAAACATAGACTCTATGGTTTCCCTCATTGGTAATAATTAGTATATGTCTAGGATAGTCCTAGCAGATGCTCACAATAACTCAATAGCTATGTACATATGATCACATAAGATGATGCTAAGCGAAATGAATTCCAAGTTATAGAAATAAGTGATTTATCATTGCTGTCATTTTCAACATACTATGTGAAATTGTGTCTTTTTCTTTTGTTTCTCTCCCCTATGGTTTTACCCCTAATATCACTGCATCTGTTTTGGTTCCCTGGGTATTGTATACATGATTAATGGAAGAGAATGGAAGGGAACCATCAAAAAATGGTGAGACAAAAGGTAAGAGGTGAACCAATGCAACATTGATACTTACTAGACAATAAACTGTAAATGAACTGTACAACTGTGAGGAGTGATTAAGGAGGGGGGAAAAGGGGAGAAAAATGAGCGAAGAGGTAACAAATTTGATAAGAAATATACTCACTTCCTTATGTATGGAACTGTAAACCCTCTGTACATCAGTTTGACAATACAAATTATTTAAGCTACATGAATAGGAAAAAATAAATCTGTTTAGTGAAATGAACCATACACTAAAAAGTGGATATATATGAAACCCACTTTAAAATCAGATGTTATACTGCTTGAGCTACACATCAAATTCTGTTTCCCTTTTTATTTCTGAAGGTAATCAGAGCCATGTTTCTGACACTCATGTAAAAGTTAAATTAGAAAAGAAATCTAAGACAGGGAGACAATTATTCAGCTTTTGCTCTAGTTTATAAAGATATGAATGTGGTCTAAAATAAAGATGTGTGTGACAGAGACCAGTGCCAGAAAATGGTGGACATAGTAGGAAGTACAAATGCCAGCAATGGGATTGTAAAAGACTGAAAGATGAAACTTAAACCAAAGGTTACAGATCATAAATGATTATAATTAAGCGCACTAATGTCATTCCATATCCTGCAATGTATTATTTTTATTGCTTCTATAGATCATTAAAGTTTTTCTTTTTTATCATTAAAGTTTTTCTAAGAAGGCATTATTATACTATTATGCCCAGTATTGCCAATGAGGATAGACGTTTAGGAACGTGAAAAAATTTAAAAAAAAAAACTGTCTGGGAGTATGGCCTGGTGGTAGAGTGCTTGCCTAGCATGCGTGAAGCCCTGGGTTTGATTCCTTAGCACCACATATATAGAGAAAAAGCTGTAAGTGGTTCTCTGGCTCAAGTGGTAGAGTGCTAGCCTTGAGCAAAAAGAAGCCAGGGACAGTGCTCAGGCCCTGAATTCAAGCTCCAGGACTTTCAAAAGAAAAAAAAAATCTCCATGAGGTCACTCAATTAATAATGGAATGAAAGCTGAGATACACTTTCTTGAGAAGCTTTCCAACCTCATGGTTTTCATCTGTATGTGCAGATTAGAACAATGCACATCTCAAAAGAATACTGTTAAAATTATCTGAGATATATTGATAACGATTAGTCCAGTGTTTGGGAAAGAGAAAATAGGTATGAAGAGAAGTGATGAGCTTCTTTTTCCTCTGCAGTAACTGGTTATTTCAGCTACAAGAAGGGGACCCAAAAGGTCTGAGAATATCTCTGAAGGTGTATATCTTTTTTTTTTCTTTCCACTCATGGGGATTGAACTCAACGCCTGTGCCCTGTCCCTGAACAACTTTTGCTCAAGGCTAGCATTCTGCCACATTCGGGCCACAGTTCTCCTATTATTTTGGGGTTTTTTGATGGTTGATTGGGGATAAGAGTCTCACAAACTTTCCTGTCCAGGCTGGCTTTGAACATTGATCCTCATATCTCAGCATCCTAAATAGCTAGGATAAGAGTGATCCTCAAGTGTCCAGCCTGGAATTGTTTTTAGTAGAGAGGGACAAGTTGGGGTGGGAGGGACAGAGATTTACAAATTACTCTGAACACCATGTTAAAAGTACTATTACTCAGTAACCACCATATCCTGGGAAATCAAAGCTACTATGCTGCTATTGTGAGCACAATGCTATTTTGACATGCTTCAACTTTTATCACATTAATATGAAGAAAAACATAACTGTTAAAAAATTAAACTAAAAACATAACTCCTCTTAATGTGAAATAAACAAAATAAGGAACCAAACAAGTATTGTACAATGGAAACAAAAGTTATTCTTTAGATAGTCATGCGTTTAACTTAATATTAATTAATATTCCCACTTTTTGAGTTTTATAGCCATTTCTGGGCTCTAAAGAAATCCTCTAAGCAATTTACTGCAATATTATCCTTCTTTTATAACTTATTTTAGTGATAAAATGAAGACTGTACACAGATAAATCTATATGAGCTTATGAATTATGTAATGTAAAATTTTATGCATGTGTAAAAATTCATATTATTTATAATGTTCAACTGATTGAAAACAATTATATGACATTGGTCTTAATGTACATAATTGTACAAGATATGCCTTAAGATATATTTACTTAATGTTTGCTTATCATTTGTTATCAGTGAGATAAAATATACCTTTACATTTATTTTTCAAGTTTATTAAAATAGTTTAAGGAGATTTACAATTAAAAGACAATGTATTATATTTTCATAGTTGTATCTGACAATATAATTAAATCATATTTTGGATCAAAAAAATTAAACTAAAGTGGTTTCACTATTAACATTTTTAAAGAAATATGATTGCCACGTAACAGGCACAAAAGTGTTCTCTCCTAAGTTTTTATTATCTCAATAAATGTCTATTATGTGCCCTCAAAGGGAATTTTTTTTATTTCAGTGGTTTTCAAAAGTTTAAGCAAAGTTTTTAATTCAAAAGAAAAAATATACTTTCTTAGGTTAAACTAACACTCAGATTCAAGCTATTATTTCTAGAAAGCCTGCAATTGACTGTACTTTCACTAAACATTGAAATGGCTTTTGAACCCTAGCCTGGTTAATGAAAGTACTTTGATTAGATCCCAAACGAGCTATCTTTCAATGAATTTTTATTGTTTAAAAATGTACCTTTCTTGAAAGAAGCACTAATGTATGTTTATATTGTCAAATCCATCGCTCTATTTTATAAGTCCTTGAATTGATGCAGTTCAAGTTCATTGCAGGAAATACAGTCCATTTATTTCAGGGACTTAGTGTAATGTTCAGCATGACAATATTGAATATTTGATGCCTTTTACAGTGTTGTTGAACCACTTCATCATGGAATTAAATACCTTGTTTTTAATCTGTAAAAGAAAGAAAGGGAGGAAGAAAAGATTAATGACAAATTATTTTTAATAAAGATAATTTATGAACTATCATCTATTTGCTCCGTGAAAGAAAATTTGGTAAATTTGTAAGATGGAGCCTCCGATTTTCTACTGAAATAGCAGGCTTCTATTTATAATTTTACGTAAAAGAATTCCAGAAAATAATTTTTCATATATGTCACTCCATCCATCCCTGGGGTTATAGATTAGACCAGCATCGGTTGGTAACTGACAGTTCCCTTTAAAAAAAATTGTTTTCTGTTTTCAATATTTACAAACTACGTGTGTGACTGGACTCGCGGGGGTGGGGGCGGGGATTAATTTGCCACCCAGCTCGTGGAGCTCAGTCTTCCTTTCAATTTAGACTCAGGTCATTTGTCCTTCTGGGGCACCTGTAGGGAAGAACTGCTCTGTCTTCCTTGGGATTGGCTGTTGCCATGGTTACGGTTTGTTGAAGGCTCTGGGAAGCTGGAGAGATTTCCTGCAGGTGGGTGAGTGAGCATTGGAGAGCATTGGAGAGTCTAGGCTTGGGGCGGGGGTAGGAGGAAGAACTATGTACTCAGCCGGACCCTGCTGTGCTAGAACCACGTAAAAGTAGACCCCAGTGTGCCAGGACGGGATCCCGAAGTACAGCGCTGTCCTGTAGTGAAAACGCCAGCTGCAGGTGGTCATTGCTGGTGATATGCAACTGGTATCGAGTTTTGTAATAGGTACAAAGTACACATCCGACTGAGAGGAAGTGGTATGCAAAACTAACTTTTTGCATTAATAATTTAATAGTAAATGGATTTTAGGGTTGGGGTGTAGCTTATTGATTGAGTGGCTGCCTAGTGCAAAATCCCTAGGTTTGATCCTCTGTACTGTGGAGAAATGAGTACTGGGAATAGCTATATTCACAGTTAACATTAATATTTTTATATACTGGGTTAAATAAACACATCAAAGTAATTTTACTTTTTCTGTTTGGGAATATTATTACTAGAAATGGTAAGCTTATGTTAGAGGGAAAATGTAGAAACATTGAAAGGAGCTGGTCTAAAGAGTCAGTAGATGAGCAAAGGGAAACACATAGGAAGAGATTTTTATCTTTACAGTGCCCCGTTTGCCCCTCTTTCTACCTAAAGTTTTGTGTATCTGTGCATCCTGTTTTATCCCTGACCCCTTTAGCCTTCCCCAAACTTTCAACAGCCTTCATTGCTTATTTTCATAGTTTCAAATAATCTATTTTGACTGCATTCAACTTGCTTTTTAAGAAAGAATATTGCATATCCATATGCACTTAATCCCTTTATCTTTTCTCGCCCAGTGATACTATTTTGTACTGTAATATGATATAACCGGAATATTGAATTCATAAAATACACTAGTCTTACTCAGATTTCTTCAGTTTTATTTTTACTCATTTATATGTATTTATTCATTTATATATTCTGTATATTTCACTTGTTTTCTAAATATAATTTTATTATTATTAAGGTGATGTACAGAGGAGTTACCGTTATGTAAGTCAGGTAATGAATACATTTCTTTTTGGAAAGTATTACTACTTCCCTCACTCTCCAAGTGTTTCCCTCCTGTCCCTACACACAAGTTGTGAGGTTCACATTGTTCTGTAAATTTTTAATAACCCAAATATATTTGCTTATGTATAGGTATTTTAGCTGAATAATTTTAACAGTACAAGAATCTTCTTTGTTGCCTTTTCATAAACATAACTTCCACCTTCCTGTCATACCTACAATCAAAATTGTCTGATCATTACTTTGTTATTCATTTAATATTTCAAAAATGTTATATCAATAGACTATTACAATATGTTACTTTTGGTGTTCTGGTTTTACATGGCACAGTTTTTTTAGAGAGATTCATGGAGATTTACCTGTGTTGTCACATGCATCAGTGGTTCATGCTTTTTTCTTTCTCTTTTTGTAGTACTGAAAATTTTTTAAAATCAGCCTTTTAGCAGATTTGGCAATGCTCTACCACTGAGCTACATCCTTTGCCCAACAATTTATTTCTTGTATTGGTGAATAATGTTTGTAGAGTGGCTATAATAGAGTTCATTTAATTGCCTACCTACTGGGGAAACTATGATTGTTGTCATTTTAGAATTTGTATGACTAAGATTGTTGTCCTTTCATGTACGAGTTTTGCTGTAAATGTATGTTTTCATTTCTCTTGCATAGCTGCTCAGGAGTTCAGCAACACATAGGAATACATCAGATTAAATGACTTGTGTATGAAAGAAAGATACATCAGGTCTACAGCTAGAGGAGATCCCAGCAGACTTCATTTTTCAACATGGGAGTGACTCGACATGTTTATGTGGAGGCCAGAGGAGTGAATGCATGATGAGGCAACAATGGATGGAGCATAAAGAATAAGGGTGGACCACAGTTCAGTAGGTGAGAAGCTGTCAGCCTCAAAGTATAAGTAGAGGATTCAGGCTCCTAGTGCCAAGAGGCTATTCCTTTACTAGTAGGGTAAGAAGGGGTTTCATGAAGGAAATAGGCAAACAAGGGTATCTTGTAGTCTTTATTTAATTAGATAGTAAATTTTAAGAGAATGTTTCATTTCACCAAATTGAATACAGCACCTGATACTGCTGAAAATGTAGAATGCCTGTGGCAGGATCTCAGAACATAGGTTTTGAATCAAATGAGTAAAATACGTCATTAAAGAAAGCAAGATAAAGGAACGAGTAAGAAAGAAAGGAACAAGGAGACAACAAAACTCTAAAGACATTATAAAAGAATGAATATTTGGAAGAATATCTCAGAAAATAAAATTGTAGTTTATTAATATTTTTAACAGTATCTGCAGGTGGCATGCAAGGCCAAAGGTATTTTACTTTGCAACTTATGCACTTATATACATATACACACACTTCTCTATCCTCCCTTAATTTTTTCATTCTTTCCTATCATTAAACTTGCTGAGTAGGAAACAATAAAATCTTTATGATCAACTAACATGTCAAGACCAATGATTTGAAGACTTTGGGTGTAGTTGATGCTTAGTGGAACTGCTGGACAGGTACAGAACTTGATTGAATATAGAGACCCTGTGTAATGGAAAGAGCACTAACTTGGATTCCACACTTCTGTATTAAGATCCTGTCCCTTTTACTAACTAGCACAAACAGTTTACACCAGTAACTACTCCAAAACTTGTTTTTCTCAGGCATACGTACATGCATGATGGTAGTAGTTTTTTACACGTTAAAATCTTCTGAAGACTATAAGTCACCTAATTTTTATGCTCTAATGCCTGTTGAGTACATGGTAACTAAGGATGATGGTAGCAGTGACATGAAAATCATAATGATGATGTGAAGAGATACAAAATATACTACTTATGTCCCCTACAAGCATTTAAGTATTTAAATACAATAAGACTGTAGATTAAATGTCATATATTATGTCATGTGTTATATAACCAAAAGCATTTGACCATTTATAAGAAAATGACTAAAAATGAATCAATAAATATGAACTAGACATATATGTTTCCCATATAGGCACTTAAATTATTCTTTCTTTTGGGTGGGAGTACTGAAGCTTAAAATCAGAGCTTCCCGCTTGCTATGCAGGTGATCTACTTGAGCCATGCCTCTGGATCTTTTTGTTATGCCTAAATTTGAGATAGAGACTGGCTATTTTCCTGGAATTATCTGGACAACAATCCTATATTCCACCTTTGCTGGCCTTTTTCGTTGTTGTTAAAATAGAGGTCACAGACTTTTGTGCCCAACCTGATGAGGAACTATGATCCTTCGAATCTTACCTTCCTTTGTGGCTGGTAGCTGGCATGACAGTCACATACTACTGCACCGCAGTTATTGGATGAGATATGGGTCTGGTGAATATTTTCCTGACCTAGCCTCAAATCATGACCCTCACAACCTCCAACTCTCAAATATGTGTGATTACAGGTGTGGGTCATTGATTAAGTTGTTTATTAGGAGTATTTTAATATGTAAATATTCACATGGTTCAAACACTTGTATGAAAATTTGTGTATATGAGGAGAAATTTTATGTTGAAACTTCCTAATTCTGGCAGGTAAGTAGATCCATTGTATGTATTTTTTCCTTGTAGAAGTATAATAACATTAGCTTTTGTCATTGTGTAATCAAATGTATTATGAAACCATAGTAATGACTAACCAAAATTTATTAAGGTAAAACATGTAACCTGGATACTATTGTCTCACTCCTGTAATCCTAGATACTCAAGAGGCTGAAATTTGAGGATCAAAGCCGGCCCAGACAGCAGAGTCTATGAAATTTCTATCTCTAGCTAGCCACCAAAAACAAGAAGTTGTATTGTGGCTCAAGTGGTAGAACACCAGTCTTATATGACCAAGCTCAGAGACATTGCCCAGGCCTGAGTTCAAGCCAGGGACACACACACACACACACACACACACACACACACACACACGTTTACCTAGTATATATTGGATTGACTTGACATAAAAAAATATTAGTTTTAGAGACATATTATCCTCTTTGTGTTTCTTTAAGAGATTCTGTCTTTTGTTATGAAGAATGATTGAAGAGGATGATGATTTAAAGCTCAAAGAAGAAATAGAAGCTGAATTGGATAAAATCAGCATTTCCACCTTAGAAAATTATGAGATTGAGAGTGAATCAAAATCAGAAAGCCTGAGTGATGATAGTGATACTGTGAGTGTTGTGTTTTACTTCTACATCTTTTAACACAAGTGAGATTTTCAGGAAAAATAATACTTTTTTAAGCTGTGACTTATAAATAAATATACATTGATGCATACTGAAATTTGTAAAATAAGTTGAAGCTAGAAGGTTATATTTACACATAGACATGCATTTTGTGAAATTGGACTATATGTTTTGCATATTTGTACCAGTTTTATTTTTTAACTTGTGTGCATTTTAATGAAAAAATCACATAAAAATAAAATATGTGAAAAATTCAAAACTACAGGAATAGTTGATTTGTGATGCTAATAGCAATGTGTATACAACCATAACTTCAAAAAATATAGAAGAATAAAAACTGAAAGCTGTTTTTAAAATGATCATTTATCATTTAAGGCAAAGAAATTTTTGGTTAACTATAAAATGAACATAAAAAGTCAAGGATTGAATGCCATTCATGTATAGAGAAAAAAACTAGCTGAAGATCTTAAATTTAATAAATGGAAACCAATCATGGCAAAAGTATTTTTCTTTTAATGAAATCAAACACATGTACTATTTTTCTCTAGGAACATCTGGGGATTTGATCACAAGGTTTTAGGTCCTTCAGTGAGAGTGTTTAATCATATAGAAATAGGAAGGAGTAGCTTTTGGATTATTCTTAAAATCATTCCTTGATATCTTTAAGTATTTATTATTATTGATATTATTTTTTTACACTTTCTTTTCTTATTTTCTTTTCTGCTACTGGAGCTTGAACTCAAGAGCCTTGAGCTCACTTATCTTTCCTGCACACAGCTAACAGTACACAGCACACAGATTGGAGTTGTGCCTCCAATCTTATTTTTCATGATTATTTTAGAGATGGAGTTTCTTGGAATTTTTTGCTTGGGCTAGCTTCAAACCACAGCCCTTTCATTTCAGCTTTCTGGATGAAAGCTACTTGTGTCCACCTTGCATTATATTTTCTAACTACTTATAGTAGTTGTGGAGGAAAAAGCTACATATCTATATTTAACTATTTAGAAAGTGTACAAATTGATTTAGATACATTATGCTGGTACATACTTCATAATAATTTGTAAATTTTAATAACTTTATATATGATAATCATAAATAAAGTCATACAATTTGGTAGTTACATAAAGTACTAATGTATAATTTTCATTTATTTTGGAAGAAAATCTGCATTTGCAATAATATTTGGCCATATTTATTGAAAGTTGTAATCTAAAAACATATACAATTACTGTAGGCATGTAAAAAACCTACAACTAATATAATGAAAATTATACATACACTACACATATGTATGTGTATATGTTGTACATAGGTAACACTTAATTTTTTTTAATTTTCCAGAAACATAAATCACTTGAAATTCTAAAACAAATTCGAGTCTGTATAGAGCTTTTACTTTATTTCCACATTTTGTTCCAAATTTTGCTGTCAAATGAATCATGCAATATTGGACACATAAATTAGATGGTGATTTCTTAAATTGCTTATTTGATTATTCAAATTTTAGGGTTTAGATGAATTACCAGAGTCAGTTCTTCACTGTATTAACATCATAAAGAAAAAGAGTAAGACTGCTGAAGAGCTCATTCTTCAGGATGTAGAAGATTCCAATGCTTTAAGTAAGCATATTGTTCAACTGCTTGGCAAATATAATTTCTGCAAATATGAATATATTATAATTTAGAAAACAAGTTTGTTTAAAGATTTTTACCTTTTGTTTAACTTATTCAAATACTGGCTATAATGCTGATTTTCATAGGTATTTACATAAGCAATATTGTTGCGTATTAGAATCTCTCCTAGCCACTGAAAAATAGCAATGACCAGGCAATAAATAGTCTTTGCAGTCCCACTCTCCTGTCCCTCTGCAGGCAGAATGTAAACAGATAAATCTGTACTATTTCAGCAGTGATAACTGCTATGAAAGAAAAAGTTCAAGTCAAGGGAACTGATTGTACTTTGAGTAGGTAATGATGATATCTGATTTGTATGTGATTCTAATGATTTATTCTCATTGAGGCTAACATACTGTAAATATACTTAAAGTTATAGTGGACTAAAATATAATAAACTAAAGAAAACAAAATTGTAGAAAATTACAGAGAAGGAGGTACAGCTACACTTATGACAATTATCCTGAGAGGTCCAACCAAATAGGTTGGATGATATCAATGAAGAAAATACTTTTACCAGAATGTTCAATTTCCCAATTTTCTTGAAAGTTAAGAACATGAGCAAATCACTGATATAAATGGAAGATAAAAATGAGTTTTGTGAGAAGCATTGTTAAAATAGAAAAAAATCTTTTGTAATTAGATTCTTACAATGAATCAAGAACAGAAACTTCACACTAAGTAACTCATTCACAGAAAGCTACATATTTTAAATCAAAACTGTATGAAAGCAAACCATTTAAGAAACTGAAGGCTAATTTTGCTTATGAATAAACACATATGGATTGGCATTTTCAATTATAATTAACAGAGCTATTCAGCCAGTTTAAGTATTAAGTTTTTTTAAAAAAATTATCTTTAAGTAGTTGTACAAAGGAGTTGCCATGTAACAGAAGTTTACCATCACAGTGCAGCTTGATCAATGTCACACCTTTCAACATTCTCACCTATCTCTCCTTTTTGTGTCTGAATAAAGTAAATGTTCTGGATGTTCATTGCTGTGAAACCAAATTGGTGGCTTAAGAAAT
The DNA here is from genome assembly GCF_023159225.1 of Perognathus longimembris pacificus. Taxonomy (NCBI): domain Eukaryota; kingdom Metazoa; phylum Chordata; class Mammalia; order Rodentia; family Heteromyidae; genus Perognathus; species Perognathus longimembris. The sequence goes on along the minus strand of NC_063161.1, from coordinate 26,240,160 downwards.
AACTTATATTTTCTGTATGGCTCTTTGAGTTGACTGATCAAAGTGAGCAGTTTATTTTTTTCCTAAAGCTCTTTATGCACTTACAGTGGATGTTGTGTATGCCTATAGTCATCTGATGACTTGATTCAACAGGAATTACCAGTTGCTCATTTGAGTGGTTTAAAGTTCGATATTTTGTGTGCCTTGTGAAGTTCAGGTATAGCTAGCAATGGGGTGCATCTCCATATCACCTCTCTTGCTCAGTATATGTTTTATTTTTTAACACCAAGAAAACATTTTTTTTTTTTTTTTTTTTTTTTTTTTTGGCCAGTCCTGGGCCTTGGTCTCAGGGCCTGAGCACTGTCCCTGGCTTCTTCCCGCTCAAGGCTAGCACTCTGCCACTTGAGCCACAGCGCCGCTTCTGGCCGTTTTCTGTATATGTGGTGCTGGGGAATCGAACCTAGGGCCTCGTGTATCCGAGGCAGGCACTCTTGCCACTAGGCTATATCCCCAGCCCCCAAGAAAACATTTTAATTGTGCTATAAAAGCAATGGTTATTGTACAGAATATTCATAAGCAAAAGGTTACACCATGTCTCAAGTACGTACTGTTACCAACCATTTTTTTTCCGTAACATTTTCCTTATTTTCAATTTATACATGATAATGACTAGATTTACAATTTTGGGGGAGGGAGAGGGGAAAATGTATTTATCATCAGCTGGATATGCTCACTGTATTCTCCATTATTTATATGCAAGGCCCTGGTGACTGGAAGTGCAGTTGTCAAGTATAATAAAGTGGACAGCCTTATTTGTTTCCGCACAAGGCATCTTTACACAGGAGTAATCCGGAGAAAACAGGAAAGCAACTGACTATTGAAAAGGCACAGTGTGTAGCAGTTGAGTAATAGTGGTTAGTTGTTAAGTTGGCATGTTGTACTGCACAGTGCTTGGGAATATGTTTTAGAGAATGACACTTGAATTCTAAAGTGCATCCATCCCAAGACAAACTACCAGATGCTACACTTGATAAAATGTCTTATGACTGATTATCACAAGCTACACATCAGCACATCTACCATAATGTGATGTGTGCACGAGTCAGATTTGATTCTAGGTAGGAGGCAGCTAAATACACGGCATCCAACCAGGAGTTACTGTTCTTTGGAACATCCTTCTTTGGAGATTCGCTGCTATAATAAATATTATAATTCTTAATAGGACTGAGGGGATCTACTCTCAAATGAAAAACTCAGGTATGCAAATGAGAAAGATTGTAAAACAAACCAAATGAGAAAGGTTGAGAAAAAAAAAAACATACTTCACCATGTGAATGCAAATAGCTCACCAGCAGAATGATCCACTGTGAAGGTAATTTGCTAGCAGGAAATGTTACCATGATATAACACATTCATTAAATAAAAGAAAAGAAAGGTAGAAAACTTTTTATAATCTTTGTTCTTCCATATTTTTCTATTCAAACAGAAAAATATTCTGTTCTGTTCTGTCCTATTTTCTGTTCTACAGTTAATGACCAAGAAAGTACTCAGATAGAAACTGAAACTAAAGTAGGTTTGGAATTTTGACATGTACTTTAATATTTAGAATTTCAATATTACTTTCTATTTTTCTAGGCTGCAGTTATGGACCGGTGTCTAATAATCACATGCACTTCAGGCTAGGATCATCATCTGAATCAAAAGAAAATTCTGAGCAGTTGGTGAAGGTATATGTACAATACTTGACTGAAGTACTCAATATTATAGTTAGGACTTCTTTTTCTCATGTGATAGTTCAACATGTGAGTGTGTTCATTGATTTACAATGATAATTTTCATGATTTTAATAAAAGAATTAAATGTTTTTTTGTGGTTTCCTCTCAAATAGCATACAAAACTGCACAAATTTCAGTCTTTAAGAATATGGGAGTAGCGCTGTGGCTCAAGTGGTAGAGTGCTAGAGCCCTAGCCTTGATCTGAAGAGCTCAGGGACAGCACCCAGGCCCAGAGTTCAAGCCCCACTACCAAAAAAGAAAGAATATGGAAAATGGAAACTTGAGCCCTTAGTATTTGGGAATTTAATGTTCAGAAGGTAAAACTGTATAGTTATTCTACATAATATTTTCTCCAAGTCAGTAATGAATGGATACTTTGTAGTAGGTATCACCTTCCTTAGAATTGTACTGTGCTCCTAGAGATTTTAAATTGTATAAAAGCTTCAAATTCAGAATATTGTGTATCAGCTGTAAAGAAGATAAAGGAAGAAAAGCTTTTCAAACAGAGCAAAGGAAACCTTAGCTTTTTATCAGGTTAAAGTGCCATAAATATATTAAAGGAAAAGTCTCTTACAGCTTCACCTCTTGAATTAATTTTTGTCTCAATATTTTTTTTCTTTAACTCTGTTCCTGCTCCTGGAGATATTTGGGGTAGATTGAAAATTACATATATGTCTCTTATTTGAAATAATATTTGTAAATTATTATATTCCTACTTCATTTGAACAAATATTTCATATTTTCCTAACTAGAGTATCATGGAAATAAAATAATGGAAAAATATTGATCAAATCAAGAAGCATAATTGAGATTATTAGATTTTATTTGATCATACTGAGCATATTAATTTTTACACATGAACAATAATTACAAGAACAATGCAAATGAGTTAGGAGGATGACAGTCATTAGAAGAAACATTTTGAAATTATCTTTTAAACAAACTAACTGAAAATAGTAGATTAATATTAAAGAATGAGTGTAGTTTGCCAAAACATTAAGAGGATAAAAGTCTGTTTACGTGAGAAAATATTTTTCTCATTAGAAAAATAATTACCAGTGTGCTATGAATTTTACACCCATTTATAATAAAATTCTCAACATATGCATAACATATTATTAAAATTAAAATTTGGCTGTTATTTATTTATTGAACAGTTCTGTATAATAAGACTGGGACAATGCATTTGCTAGTCAAGTGATCTGCTATTTGACTTATTCCCCAGAAATTTTATTTAATTTTTAATTTCATATTTGAGCTGGAGTTTTACTAATTTTGATTGGTTTGGACTAGAAGTCACAATCTTCCTGCCTCCATTTCCTGAGTAGCTGGAATTACAGCTGTGTGCCACCATGTCTGGCATTTGTTTTAGTTTTCTTCATTTTTACTCTTTTAATCTCTTAGATGCTAGCTGAAATAGAAAAGGAAGAATTCTTGAGAAGTAAAACCCATTGTTCCAGTTTAGACACTGTTTCTGAGCCTGAGCCTTGTGACTTGTCTTTGGATGAACAAGTTTTACCAGGTCAGCTAAACTACTTAATAATATTTTTGATAATATTTATATAACTGACCAAGGGTACTTGAAAAAAACATTTAGACACATTTCTTTCTTGGGGACACTTATGAAAATGCAGTTACATGTGTGATCGTCATTATGTATTTGCTTTGCTTCATTACATGGTTTTGTAATTTTCTTTATGCTTTCAAATTAACTTGATATAATATGTTTAAACCTGTACACATGTACAACTGATTGAAATTGTGTAGCTCCTCCTGAGCTTAAGTATCACTTTCCTATATCACTTAACTATACACAGAGTTTATATTTATAATTACAAAATATGTAAAGCAAGTGACTTAACTTCTGTATTGACTACAGTAGAAGTTCCATGTGCAGCCAACAAGGTCTTCTTTTATTACATATTATTACTCTTCCATTGAAAATTTTCTGACATTATTTATTTCTACATTACTGCTGCACAGTAGACTTGATGAATTTTGACAAGTTTTATGTTAAGGATCATAGTGTTTTTTTATATTTTTATGAATGTAGATGATGCGGATATAAGTTTTGGATACTTTGAAGTGGAAGAAAAATGTAAACAGTCTTTCGAAGCTTGGCAAGACAAACAGAAAGAACTTGAAAACAAAGAGAATGAGACTCTCCAAGCTCAGAGAGACAGAGACAAAAGACAATTTGAAGAAGATGAAGAAAAGAGACATTGCTGGCTGGAACAATTTGAGATTGAAAAGAGAAAACTAGAGAATATTCAGAAGGTACTTTTGCTTTGTTTTCCACCCCCTGCCCTGTTTGTCAAAATTAGTACAGCTACTGAAGAGTACTGATATTTGAATTATGATGTGACTTGAGGTTGTGACAGCTTTTAAATACTTAAGATAATGAATGAAGTTGACTGTTAATTAAGTTGCTTGACTTGTTTTCATAAATTGTTTTTTGATTTGCCATTACTGTTTTACATCTTTCCCAGTCCCATAGTTCATAGAGTTTCAAGGGTCATCCTAGACTCTGACTTTTATAACATAAACTGTATCCTTTCTTATACCATTCTCACCATAGGGAACCATGACAGAGATTTAATTATGCAATATCATCCCTTTGTGATCAGCAAATAACCCACTATGTAAAACATTTTAGGTTGCAGTAGTTCAGTCATTTATGTGATTTTTTGTGTCCTGGTGCTGAATTCAGCTAATTCCTTGGGCTATCAGGAGTTTGTTTCTGTTTCTGAGGTCAAGTCATCATAGGGAGAATGTTCAAATTATGAATTTTAAGATGCTATTTGCAAGTCTAAAAGATCATAGAATGTCTACATACAGGCAAGACAAAAATCATAGATAATTGTTTTTAAGTCAAATAATTATTATGTTATATTAGTCACAGACTTATAATTTAAGTATAATAATTTGAGACATTACCAGATTTAATGAATTCTTAAGTGCACTGTATTTTGCCTTGGTTCTTGAAAGGGTTCCAATTGGGCTAGTGTATGATTTTATGATGTATTCTATATATACTTCTATATACTTATTCTGTGTATACTTACTTCCCAGTTATTTTTTGTGTTCTTTGTTAACTGTCTTTTCCATTATAAGAAATGCTACCATAAATCATAGGAATTTCACCCACAAATCCCTATTTTTTTGCATCAATTACAGGCTTCCTTTTTTGATGTCCATATCTACCTAGCATCATCATGTGCATTCATACTTTATATTTGCTTTGCTTTCTCTCAAGAAGAAAAGTTATTTACTTCTTCCAGTGTTCTTTTCTTCCTGTTCTACTTTATATTCTGCTATTTTCAACATACTCTACTTTTTAATATATGCATAAACATCTTTATATATTTCCCACCTTTTCTTTAAACTTAATTTTATTGTGGCAGTAATGTATGGAAGAATTTCAGTTAAATACGCAGGGTAATGACTGTATTTCTAGTCGAGCATTGTTATCCCCTCCCTCGTTTTTTTTTTTTTTCTCCCACTTAAAAAAATGTGTTCAATTGTATTGCATCCTAAAAAAAAGTAGATCACATTTGTTTTACATTTTAGATGCTCTTGACACAAAAAGAATTTATTAATTCCCTCATCTATTTCGCTTATCCTGAAGTTGATAGACCGGTTTTCTGACTAATCGTATCTTTCAGAAAGATAATTATTTCTAAATATTATATCCACAGATTGATTGTTGGTTCTTATTTTTGGCTTTGGTACACTTTGTGCCAGTAGGGTTTTTTTCCCCTCTATTTACCTTTCTTTGATTTCTATTGAATCACATTGTCTGGATTATCTTCCCAGACTTTTCCTAGAAATAAATTTAGATATTTAAAAACCTTTGTCTCATATTTTGTAATCCATTTTTCTTTCATATATTCTTAAACTTTTTTCTTGATAATCTCGTCCATATATGTAGTTATTCAGTCCCAAGTCTATATTTATAGAAAAATTAAATAGACTATGTAACTCTTCTGTAGTTGTTACTAGAATTCACAACTTTGTGTACCTCATTCACCTGTAATTTTAACAAAACTGTTATTATTAGTCCACACTAATGAACCAAAATAATAAGATCACATTTCTTTTTATTATCACTGTATAATCCATTTCTCCTCTATACTTTCCTGGTACATTCAAGTAGTTTTCAAAGTATCTAATTTAAAATATGTCCTCTGCTTTGTAACTGGTCTCCTATTTTTTGTCTTATATTCTTCAAATTCAAACATATTTAGTGTTGTTTATAAATATATGTTTTGAGTATCATATATAATTACCATAATTCTTGTTAATATTTCACTGTTATAGTAATTCACTTTTAATATATTCAGGAAGAGCAGGACAAGATGAATTATGAACTTCAAGAAGAAGAGAAAATGTGGAAAGAGAAATTTAAACAGCATGAGGTAGATATTTATTGGTTGTTCTCACTGAGTACATTATGTCTTTCTTCTTTGAGATATATTTTTGTTTGAATTATATATACCTAGGTGCTATAGAATCCAACTGTTGGATTAAGTGAAGCCATTAAAATAACTTTAACAAGCAATGACAAAATAATTGAACTGAGAGCACAAAAATACAACTGTAATCCATAATGAAACATTCTTCAGAGTTTAAATAATATATGTGAAACTTAATATATATGCAGATGAGTTGTATAGCATATTGGACATAGCAAATGAGAGCATTAGTTAAAAAAAGAATAATTCAATAGAAAATACCTGAATTAATCCATATACAGGACAAAATAGAAAAGGAAGACAAGATTCCAAGAAAGATGATACATAGTTAAAAGACATAAAATATATATATATATATATCTGTAATCTTGCAAGGAGAAAAGTGGAGGATTGGAATAGGTATAGTGGGTAAGGAGAAATGAACAAAACAGATATAATTTATTTTTTAAAAGAAAACTCAAGCTAGATATTCAAAGAAGATAAATTATCCTCAAATGGTATAGATACAACAAAATTATAGTCAAATATTTACTAGTGAATCTACTAAAATTCAAGCAGCACCCTAAGAAAAAGAAACCTAGAAAGGAACAAGATGAAAGGGAAATTGTTTGCTCACTTCATGAGTAAAATTGTGGAAGGAAAAAGACAATGGAACAAGGAATTTATGTGCTGAGTGTTTACAGCTTCTTTGGTCATACTGTTTTTTGAGTCCTGAGTCCTCTTCTGATTTCTGGAATAGTTTTACATTTCTTAGAGCATCTGTTTAAATTATTTTCAACCACATTTTCAATGGCTAATTCTCTCAGTCTTTCCACAGCTGAAAATGTTCATTTTTCCCTTCTAAATTGAATATTTACTCTATTTAATTATAGGATTCAGATTTGTTTCTATGTCTTTTAAAGATGTGTTACCATTATATGTTTACTTATTTTGCCAACAGCAAGTGTTATGCTTATTCTTGGCCTTTGATTTTATTTTATATGCGATTATTGCTGTTTGAATATCTTTGTTCGGAGGATATTTGCATTTAAAATGTTGTCTAGTTTTCTAGTTCTTTTTTCTCAGCAATTGGTTATTCCTCCTCTTTATTGAATACATTGTCCTATTTATTTTAATTTTATGACATTTTTCTTCTAACTCAAATTTTACTTACAAGTTGTTGAGATGAGAACAGGTTAGATATGTGAAATAATGGGTTCTTAATACTACTTGTATGTATGGACTACTTGACCTTCTTGTTGTCCTATGACTAGAACTTCTTTATCAAAGGTTTAGTCTCAGAAATTATGAAGACCTCTTTTACATGGATTTGACCTTTGATTTTTCCTTGCCGAGTTTTTCTTATGTCATGCTGACTTCACCTCTCTCTCTCTCTCTCTCTCTCTCTCTCTCTCTCTCTCTCTCTCTCTCTTTTTCTCCTTCTCCCCCCCCTACTGTGGGGGGGCAGGGTGGGAGGGTGTGTTTGGGGGGAATATTACAGATTGGATCCAGGACCTTGTGACTTTCCCATTTGAACCTCATCTATAGCTCTTTTTCCTTTACTTTGTTTTTGAGACAATATCTCATTAGCTTTCTCCTAGGCTGGCCTTAAAAATTCTTTTGATTATGTTTTCCTCGTAGTTAGGGTTACAGATGTGTCCACCATGACAAACTGATTTCATGTTTTCTTATCATCAGAGAATTCTTTTATTTATACATAGGTGGCTGATAATGGTAGACTGTTATTAATTTATCAATACAATCCATTGTCTTACATATTTTAAATATTCTTTACAGTAAATTACTTTAGTTCCTTTGCATGTATATTACAGTAATTGTATTATAATTTTAGGTTTAGCATTGGTTTAAATTTATTGGGGTCTATGACATTTTAATAACCTTTCACATTTGGTTTATGATACTATTTATTATCCTTTATTTTAGGAATTTATAAGAAACTTGCATTTACAAATGGAAGAGGAACGAATGAAATTTAATGAGTTCCAGGAAAAAGAAAAAAAGCGTTTGTTAAAATTGCAGCACAGTGCTGCCGTAAAAATCCAGGCTGCATACAAAGCACTTGTAACCTATCAAAAATATAACCCAGTCATAAAAAGACAAATCGAAAATAAGAAGAGGAAAGCCCAAGAATCAAAGGAAAGGGAAGCAAATATCCGAAAAAGGGAGGAAGAAAGACGGAAAAAGTTAGAAGAGAAACAGAAGGTAGAGAAAGAGATGAAACGGCAGAAGGAAGAAGCAAGGAAAAGGAGAGAAAAGGAATATGAAGACAAAAAGAATATTCTGAGACAAAAACGAGAGGAACTAAACAGTCAGGAGCAAGTAAGACTCAAGGAAGATGCAGGTCAACGGCTAATAGTATCTAGTGCACTGAAGACTGGGAAATGTGAAACCAGACATTTGTTAGTTGCAGATATGTCAAAGAATAAAGGTGATGTAGTCAAACAGCCCATGGAGTCACAGCCAGAAAATCGGGAAGATGCTTCTTTGTGGCTAGACAAGCAATCAAATAAGAGAGAAAATGTGAATAGTGATCTTATTTTGAAAGAATCTACACAACTGCAATCAAACCAAGCAAATTTTGTAGAGTTAAACATGGAAGAAAAACATAAAAATCTACTAAAACATCCATCTCTAGAAATATCGGCGAGGGAAGAAATAAAGTATGAAAATATGGACAAAACTGAATTTGACAACTCAGATCTGAAAGAAAATGTGAATGAACAGTTTCAACTGCAAGAATTAAAGTCTCAGACACAAAAAGAGGATGACAGTGCAAATGAGAATATCGGACAAAAAATACAAGTGTCAGGACATAGACAAGAAATGAATGAGGTAAAAAGCAATGAAGCACAGGGATTTATCAAAGACAATCAACAGGAGAGGATTCAAGGAAGAGAAAATGAAGAGATAGCAAAACAAAATGAGATGAAAAACAACGGAACACAGGAAATAATCAAAGATGATCAACAGGAGATGGTGCAAGGAATAGAAAAAGAAGAGGTACGGGAACAGAATGTTTCACACTATGATGAAAATAGTATGTCAACCTTATCAATGAAACAATACAAACTGTCACAAAATCTAGAGATTTCTGAAGCTGTAGAGGAAAATATAAGACTACAAGAAACAGGAACTGATCTAAGCTCTGAGAAAACTGAACAAATTTTCAAAAACAATCGTCTGAATAGTGGCATTGTGGTAATTAACACCACTGATACCCAGGTGGACACAGAAAGTGACATAAACAAGCAAGACTTTGTTTTAGATACACAGGCAACTTGTGAAGACTTGAGTGGCTATAATGCAACAGCCTTCTTGGCTGCTAAGGAAGTAAACACTCTTAACTTTCAAATCAAAGAAATTGCAGAAGAATGCCAGGAAAAGAGGTCTGAATGTGAAAGCACCACCACCTGCTCTATAACAGAATCAACATTTTTATGTGCAGTTGAGGAAAAGAGATTATGTTGGATAAAATCCTTTAAGCCTTGGTTTGATATTTTCAAGCAAAATCTAGAAAAGAAACTTATTAAGAGAAGAAGACTTGTAAAATGCCCTGTCAATATGATGCCCCCTTTGAATACTTTAGAAATTCTTCAGTGTGGCCCTTGGCATACCTTACCACAGGTACTTAAGATTTTACAACTTCTCTAAAATAAAATATTTTCCCTTGTAAAAGAAGATATAGTCTTAAATTTTCAACTAAAATTATTATTTCTACTAACATTATTCGGAGCATTGATTCCCTAAGCAGTACAAAAAAATCTTTGATTAATATTTATCAATATAAAACAAAGCCTATGATCAGACACTGTTTCCATTACTAAGCCTCTAAGAATAGAAAGATCTGGACATTTAGGATAGGAATTAGCGTAAGAGACTCATAGTTTCATATTAATTCATTTATTTGCATGAGATATAGTTTGCCAACACCAACCATGCCCCAATTCTTGATTTGCATGTGTGTTTGTGTGTTCATTATCTTTAAGTCATTGTACAAAAGAATTTTAATTGACATGTAAATTTATGAGTAAATGCATCTTGTTTAATTTTTTTAAGTTGATCCTACAATGCTGGGAACTATGCTAATGACACTACTCTTAATATTTGACTCACAAAGCAGTTTTAGGTGTGTGTTTATCGTTTTGCATGAATGTGAACTAGTTGTTGCTTGTGAGGTTGTTACTCAGAGCCTGGGCTCTGTCTCTGAGCCTTTTTGCTCTAAGACTCAAAGCTGAGATGACTTCGGTTTCTTTTCTTTTCTGTTTTCTTTTTCTTTTTCTTTCTTTCTGTTTTTCAGGAATGTATTGGTACCTACATTGAGCTGTGGTCTTCACACTCACACTCTTCATTTTTTTTTCCCTATCATCTCTAGTGCTCTATCACCTGAGCCAAGCTTCTAAGAGGTTCAGTGTTTTTATTTTTATGTTTGTTTGTTTTTTGGTCCTGAGACTTGGACTCAGACTAAGCTCTACCCCTGAGCCTTTTTGCACTCAAGGTTAGTGCTCTACCACTTTAGCCACAGTGCCACTTTGGGCTTTTTCTGAGTTGTTTATTGGTGATAAGAGTCTTATGGACTTTCCTGCCCTGGCTAGCTTCAAACCACGATCTTCAGATCTCAGCCTTCAGAGTATCTAGGATTACAGGTGTGAGCCTCTAGCACCTGACTGAATGTAAACATTTCTTTTGATACATGTTTGGAAAAATCAAAGGAAGGGCAGAGAGTACATTATTATATGATATTATCTGTACGTGTGCACCTGTACTTAGGATTAAACTCAGGGCCCAGCACTCTTGCTTAGCATCTTATTCAACCCTGGCATCCTGCCATTTGAACCACATTTTCTTTTCTGGCTCTTTGTTGTTTAACTGATGATAAGACTCTCCTGGATTTGCCTGCTTTGTCTGGCTTTGAGCTGTGCACTTCAGATCTTAACCACTGGAATAGTTAGAATTACAGGCATGAGCCAACAGTGCTCAGCCATCCTAAGAAATTTTATGTTCAATACAAAAGGAAGAACTACTATGAAACTCCTAATATGTTAAAATAGATACTTCCAACAAGGACAGGAGAGAATATGTTTTCTCCTGCAGTATAATGAAGAAGAACTAGATACATTTCCTCATGGTGAATAGTTAGAATTTAAATGTGCATATAAAGTTGAATGAAAGCAGCATGTAATTAAATCAGACAAAATATAATGTTAAGTAATATTTGGTACCAGATAGCTAAAATTGCCAGATTTTCCCACTTTTCATTTTAGTTCTTAATACCATTTCTATTTTGTACTATCATCACTTTTCCAGTTATAGAATTTACGTTTGTGTCCTGTCCAGGCCAATTTTAAACCACAGTCCTCAGACCTCAGCCTCCAGAGCAGCTAGGATTACTATCCTAAGCCGCCAGCACCCGGCTATATGTACTACTTTTGAACTTCAACTGTCATAGATGAGAGTGTTGTTTTGTCTTTTGAAGTGGGGGGAAAAAGAGATCAAGTAAAACTCAAATTGAACTGTTAATAAATATGAGACCTAGAGTATAGCATTAACTGAATTTTCTAAATGATTTTGAGAGGCTAATGCAGTTTGTTCTCTTACTAAATAATCATGCCATCACAATTTTCTTAATGTTGTAGGTTACAACAGTTACATTTCAAGATTTACCAGGCTGTAGTCTGTCCACTTTGGCAGAGTGTATAAATCTTCAATTTCTATCTCTCCGGCGTTGTGGATTAATTTCTTTGCATAGCCTGACAAACTGTAAAAAACTTAAGTACATAGATGCACAGGTATGTCTTTTGTTTTACTGGACATTATCCTAGTATATTTAATACTCATGTTCACATTTCAACAGTGATAACTTTGAAGAATCAGTAACTAAAATAAGCTATCACTCAGGATCTAAAAAGCTGAAAGACTTAAGTTTGTGAGATCCAGTTATTTTTTAACCTGAATTTTACCTGTCATTTTTGTTGTAAATAGTGTATGAATTATTGCTGATTTTGTTGCTGCACAATAAAGACAACACTATACAATAGCATAAAATAATTACATATATATATAAATATATTTGTATTCTCCCGATTAGCTGAGCATTTTTGTTGCTTCTTAGTGTATTGCCTGGGTCTCTAACATAGTTATGGTTAGAGGGAAGTTAGGTTGCATGGATCCAAAATCTTTCTCTTATAAATCTGCTGCCTTGAGAAGTTATCTAGGAAGCTTTTGTGATTTTTGTCAGGGGGCTTCTTTTCAAAATGGTCCGATATCAAGGTTCAATTCCATGAAAACAAGCTCAGATATGTAGACACCTATGAAGCATCTGTCTATATCACTGTCAGTGGCTGAAACCTGAGTTCATGTGGGAGGGTGAGTATAAAAGAATGTGTGAATACTGATTCTGAGGTTTAGGACAGACTACCAAAGTAACAGCCCTCTCACAGCTCCTCTCTCCTAAGGATTTATATTATATTCCTATATGAAAATTACAGTCACATCCAAAGGACCCAAAGTTTGACCGTAGCATCACACACAGGTTTGAGGCACAGAATCTTTGCACCTAAAGCATATCCGGGGGGGTGGGGGGAATATGTCCCAGTGCAACTTTAGGGTGCAATCTTGTCCTCTCAAATCAGAGACCTGCAAAAAAGTGAACGGCATAACCCACATATCACCCATGCTCTACAATCATACATAATGTTGATACATATCTAGTTAACTATAGTAGCTATTCCCAAAATATCCATTGTTGATGTAGATTGTTTGAAATACTTCATTATATTGTCCTCTGTCATTGTTCCAATGTAAAGAGATGCTACTAACTTAAAAGCTACCTAATATAAGATAACAATATTTTATATGAAAAGCATACAGTTTATATGATCATTTGAGAAGTTAAAAGATTCAAATATTCATTTGCAGATCATATCTCATCCTTCCTCATGTTGCAGATTTCAAATACTTTGTTAATATGTCATTGAAATAAAATTTATTTTTAATTGTTTTTTGCTCCAGGAAAACCATATTGAGACAATCAACTTGGAAAACTTGGACAATCTTTGTGTTGTTCTGCTTAATAAAAATCAACTCACGTCTTTTCATGGCTTGGATGGTTGCACTAATATTCGAAATCTCGAACTCTCACATAATAAGATCACTCGTATTGGTGAGAAGAATGGAATTTTAATATTGAAACATTTGTTTCTCATAACTAGTTTTATTTCATGATCAATTTCTGTGTTATGTTATTGTTGCTTTGTTAGAACCAGTGTTGTCTTACAGAACTAGTCTCACTTTGTCCATTTATTCAGCATAGATTTGGGGTTTAGTATACTTTACTAAATTAAATAAATTAATGTTTCTGTCCTACAAGCCATTTGCATTTATTAAATCTATCTTAGATATGTGGTTTCATTTCTCTCAACCCATTTAGAGTCACCTCTCATTTTGGGAGAAAGCCTAGTTGAACAATTGTTACTTGTAGGGTGCCCCATTTTTATCCATTTAATTTCCAAAAGATTCTTTGTCCACAGATGGGTATTCAAACAAAATTGCATTGTTTTTTGGTACTTATCACCATCTTAAAAAATTTTAAAATTGATATTTTGTTATCTCTCACTTATAATAGTGGTAAGACCTATGCATATTTTTCCTTTTGTTGCTCATTATGTATTTCTGAAGGAAGTATGTGACAGTAGAATTTAAGTAGTATACATTGATATATCACTGTCTTTTCATTCTTTATATTATTTAATATTGGAAGAAAAAATTGTACTTGTTTTAACAAACAAGTACAAAACACACACAAAAAAAACTTGTTTTTGTTTTGTTTTTTTCCTTCTAGTCATGGGTTTAAACTCAGAGCCTGGATGATGTCCCTGAGCTTTTGCGCTCAAGGCTAGCACTCTACCACTTGAGCCATAGATCCATGTCTGGCCTTTTTAGTGGCCAATTTGAGATAACTCTTATGGACATTCTTGCCAAGGCTGGCTTTTAACTATAATCCTTAAATGTCAGCATGTGAGTAGCTAGGATTCCAGGCATGAAACCAGGAGCACCCATTTTAGGTTTTTGATTTTACAATTTAAAAATGCAAACTTTTGGGAGTATTATTTTTAAATATTCTTTAATGTATTAATTTACTTACATTTATGGCACATGCTTTGAATCACTCCACATACTCCCAATTCAAAATATAAGAAACCTTTGATATATTTTATGTTTACATTCTAATATAAATATACATAGAGATAATTCTGTTGTTTTCTGGATTGAAAAGTGTATTCATAATTCTCATTACTATATTGGTAAACTTAAAAACTTCTTTTTAAAAGGAATGCTTTAACTTCCATTTTTAATGCCAGCAATGGCATATAGGAACTTTTGTGAGCAGTGGATTTCCTCAATAGGATATCTACAAGATTTATGTTAAAACTGCCAGTATTAATGGATGAACTGCAGAAATCTAGTACAGAGGAAGCAAAATGAAAGACTTCTTTGCTGTCTGTTAGGTACAGAGAAAATACATATTTATTGAGTGTGAGAGGATCATACATGAGAAAGTGGATTTTTTTGAAGACCACTTGTAGTCTGTTTTTTATATTTACGAAGCTGCTCAGAGGTTCTGGTTGTGCTAAGTGAAAGGCATAGATTTTTGTCTCTCAGTGATATATTGATGTTAAGAGATTTCATGAAGGGGCACAAAGATAGACTTGGCTTTATAATTGGTTACTATTCCGTGCTACAATATATCTTAAAGAGGTGAAGTAAAATTGGAAGCAATAACATGTTTTATATTTGACGTTTCATGTTTTAACTTTTTGCTAATTTCTGCTAAGCTATATTCATTGTAGTAGTTAATATGTACTTTTTGGCTCTGTGTGTGTGTGTGTGTGTGTGTGTGTGTGTGTGTGTGTGTGTGTACATTCCTTCTGGGCCTGCACTGAGTGCCTGCACATTTTCCCTGAGAATTTTGCTCAAGAGCATCACTGTACTAGTTGAGCCATAACTCTACTTCTGGGATTTGGGTGGTGAATTGGAGATAAGAGTCTCATAGACTTTCCTTCCTGGGCTGGCTTTGAACCATGATCATCAGATCTCAGCCTCCTGAGTAAGAGTCCTTGGCTCTTGACAGCTTCACTTAATTTTTTTTAAATTAGAAACCTACCATACATGTTTTTGTTTGATACATTTTCTTTTGCTTAAGTGAATAAGATACTAAAGGTCAATCTATAAGTAATTCAATTAAAATAACTATTAATTCATTAGAAATTAAACTACTTGTTGAAATAGAGACAATGTAAAATCTCATGATTAATTGCATGTAAGAGGTACTTATAAAACTAAAGTTTATAGTTTTAAAGTTAACAGTTACATGCATGTGTACAGAATTGTAGTAAATTGCTATTGCTATGTCTTATTTATTGACTTCCTGGTTAAAAAAAAAGAAAATAAATGTGATGGTAATGTGTAAGAGCAAATAGTTACTTTATGTTCTCATTCATGAAGTTTCTGGTTTTTTTTTTTTACTATTTTTGGAAAACCTTAATCTAGCCATAATTTTTTAATTTCAGCAATTTATGGCTATAAATTTCAAATGGCAAAGAGAGATACTATAGTGTTTCTTTTCTGCTGGCTTATTTTCCAGATAATGATGCTTTCTGGAAAAATGAAACTGTTATTATAAATACAGTATATATTTAACATAATAAAATGCCTTCATCCAATCCTGACTACTGTGTAATGACTCATAAAGGGAATAATCTTGGACTAGTAAAATTTTTTTGAGACAGAATCTCCCTATGTTCCCCAGGCTGGTCCAAGGTATTGTCCTGCCTCAGCCTGTGGAATGATGAAATTAATGAGTTTTCAAAATATTATCTTGGATAATTGAGAAAGAGACCATATGAAGTAAAAGAAAATAAAGTTGTGGACCTAAATCTTGTGGAAATATTTTTGCATAATGCTGTATATATTCGTGATTTTTTTTTAGTCCACTAGGTGGTGCTAGTTTACTTTTTTGGAAGAACAAAATGGCAGTGTAAAACTGCAAAAAGGATTTTAGAGTTGCCAGTAGAGAGAATCCTTAGTTTACATATGAAAAACACACTCAGAGAGTTTTCAACTTCATGGCAGAGAAGTGGCAAAGATCCAACATTCCCAATTCCTAAATTAGTATTCTTATTTTTATGCAACCTTTATATACTGACGAATTTTATGTTGATATGAAAACCATCCATTCAACTTAGCACATTTGTATGAATGCATAAATCATCAGATACAGCCACTGATGAGCAGTTAATGGAACTACACATCTACTACACATTCTTCTTAGTGAAAACCTCTAACTTAGTTTAACTTCTTTGCTGTTCCTTTCAGATTTACTTCCATATAGCAGCAATGTCTTTTTAGACCATTTTTGTAAAAAAAAAAAAAAAAAAATCCATGAAATAGATATTTAAAACAAGTGTGACGAATATTAAGTTTTCTGTGGGTTGGCAGAACCCAGTCCCACATCCTGGGGCTTGGACTCGGGGCCTGAGCACTGTCCTTGGCTTCTTTTTGCTGAAGGCTAGCACTCTGCCACTTGATCCAAAGTGCCACTTCTGGCCGTTTTCTATATATGTGGTGCTGGGGAATCGAACCCAGGGCTTCATGTATGAGACAAGCACTCTTGCCACTAGACCATATTCCCAAGCCCCATACAACATTTTGATCAGTCATTTCTTCCACCCTTCCCACTAGGCCATAATCACAGCTCCTGTTTGTTTTCTTTAAAGATAATTTTTTATTTCTTTTTGTCTTTATGTTGAATTTTAAATCATGTAATCAAAATTTACTTTTTTTCAAAAGCACCTTTCTCCTGAATTTAGATAAACCAATGATATAGAAACAAGTTTTTTTTCTTTTTTACCATGTTTATGAATTTCATAAACTTCATTTTCAAATCAGAGAGCTACCCATCCTTTTCTAAGTATACTGCAGTTTTTTTAATTGGATACAAATTGGTAAGACTAACTTTTCAAGCATGTCCATCATGTCTGAAGGAAAGCATGTTAATTAAGTTGAGGCTACACATCTTAATTCTACTTCCCCAGCACTGCATTAACATCCCTGGCAATCAATGTCAGTCAAAGAAACAAAGCTACAGCTGCTACACTATCACTTGGCCAAACAATGACTTCTTATGCATAGTACATAGTGAAGATGAAATCAATTTTCAGATTTTAAACCTGTACATTATTTCATATGTTCTTTCAATGATTCCTTCATTTTTCACAGAATTGTTTTTCCTTTCTTCTCTAAATGGTTCCTTTGCTTTGTATTGCTGGCTTCCGCAAAATCATCTTTCTTCATGTAACCTAACTTTCATTCTTGTTTCTTTTCTGGTTGGCTCTTGAAGAGTTCTACTAGTGTATTTCTTGCTCCAAGTTTAGTGGAAAGTTCTATGGCAGTATAGAATAGCTGACTTCCTGTCAGAAGAGATCTCTTCATTTACCATTACTGTATGGAAATAAAATATTCAGTGTCTTAAAACATTCCATTCCATTCGTAACTGTCATTTAAAAATATACACCTCAGGTGAGTTGTGGTGCCTCACACCTGTATTCCCAATACTTGTGTGAATTAGGCAGAAAGATCTTAAGTTCAAAGTTAGTGCTGTGAGACATACATAGTGAGACTCTCCCTCAAACAACAACAAAAAAGAATATGGCATTATTAGCATATATTAGTTTTTTAAATAACATATTTAAGGAAGAATGTATATGTGAAATTAGAATGATTTTTCTTCCAGGTGGTTTAGAATCTTTGAAAAATCTTCAACAGCTAATCATGGACCACAATCAGCTAATTAGTACCAGAGGCCTTTGTGACACACCCACCATCATACACTTGGATTGCTCATATAATCATCTTACCGATGTTGAAGGCATTGAAAATTGTGGGTTGCTTCAGATATTGAAGTTACAGGGAAATTATCTAAGTGAGGTAATTCCTTTCAATCAATTTCCATGAATAATGTTGCACTTGTGATTTTTTAACTAATCTGCATTGATTCTCAACTTAATTTGACCTCTCCCATAATCCTCTCTATTTAAGAAATGATCACCTACTTTAATCAGAATAACCATCTGATTTGCTTTCTGTTTCTGTGTCCCTAACCTGATCTCAATCCACTACTTTCATTGAGATTCCTTATACCGTCTTCATACATAGTTGTGATGCATTTTGAAATTGTTCACTTTTCCATTCCCTTCGTTCTTTGCCATGAAGAAATCACTTGGTTCAACTAAATTATATTTTAAAATAAGTAAGTAAGTGTTAGATCAAGAAAGTGTTAGATCAGTAAGAGGGTAGAGGGCAAACCAAAGTGTGCTTGAGGGTTACAATGATCACTGTACTGTGTTTGCCATATGAAAATAGAACAATGGACAATGTTTTAGAAGTGGAAGTCAGTATTAGGCATAGATGAGGTTATTAATCAGAGTAACATTTTTATTTGCATATATGAAAATGCCACAATGAAGCTCCCTGTTGCCCATCTCAAGTATGCAATAAAATATCATTAAACAATGAAATGTTCAACAATTATGTTTATATGTTACATACATTCATATCTTGTAAATTTATTTTATGATCTTATAATCCTAAACTATAATAAAACTGTCATATATGTGTATATGTACATATATATGGACCAAATGTATCTATTCTTTATTGTATTACCTTGTGCCATGAAATAACTTCTATGTGATATGTTAAAAATCATGAAATTAGCTGCTGTAGTATTCATATAGAAACTCTCATACATTGATTTAAGATTTGAGGTTTAGCAGAATATATTTGTTGTAATTTTTAATAGATATTCTTATTTGTAAATTTGCTTAACAAGCCATACTGCCTGATATAAAGTAGTGTACTATATTTAAACCCAGCTTCCGTCCCTGAGGAATCACGTTCTACTGAGAGAACTTCACCTGGATGATAACAGCATTTCAACTGTGGAAGCATTCTCTTCTTATTGGTTGCCGTTACTTCAAAACCTCACGCTTTCTCAAAACAGGTGAAAATGTATTTTTTGTTAAGTGATAAATATGGACAATGATTACTTAAAATGATAGTTGATTATATAACTAAGAAAATAAATAAAGAGACCTCAATTATAGCCTAGAATTTTAGTAATTTTAGTTATTTTATGTTCCTCATTATGTTTCTTCTTAATGATGCATGTATGTAGAAATGTTTCAGGACAGGTTTGTTTATATTTATAAAGAATACAGTCCTTGGAAAATAAACAAGGCATTTAATTAAATTCAGAAAGATGTCTCATTTTTCTCAAATGGTACTTATTAAGCCATGAAAGAAGTTTTAATCTGCTCTCAACTTGCATGTTCTTTTTGTAACTGATAAGATGGATTTAAATTTGATTTCCCCTAGGATATAAAGTAACATTTGAAAATACCTTAATGTGCAGTTGAAATAGGTACCTCCTTTAGAAGATCCATTTGAGACCACCAACATCTGGATCTTTGCAGAGAATGTCTAAAACCAAAACAGGAGCACAACGCATGTACTTCTGTGCCTAATCCTTCAGTGAGACTTATCCACTAATATGATTAATTTGTTCATTAAAGGCACATGGAGTAGGATAAAAGAACTACCTTTAACAAGAAATTATTTCTCTGAGGTTATATAATGATGACTTTAAAAGTGAGTTAAGAGCAGACTAATTAAATGTAAAACATTTTCTATATGTTTAATAAATAACATAGATAATACAATTCTACCAAAAACATGTAACACTGTGTTAATCTGTATCACAATAGTTCATTCTTTGAGCATTTAGGAACTAAGTGATTTAACTTTGACAATTGAAAATTGAATCTACATTCAGGTTGTATTAATCATATCTAAAATATTGATGTTTGCTTGAGTTTAAAAGGACATTGTTCAGGGTTAAAGATTGCTAAATCAGTGATACTGTGAAAGTAATCTGTCATCCATTAAGTAACTAAATCTTTTCATGCTACTTTTCACAGAAATACAATTTCAAAATGAAACACTGGGCTTTTTTGTAGTTGTGTAGTTAATTGCTTATAAAAATGATCTTTAATCAATTATACAAGTGATCTCAAATCACATTAGAAATTATAAAAATATTTAAGGAGATTAGAAAATATTTAAATGAAAGTCCTTTAAAATAATAATGTTTTTTATTTCTTTGATAATTTAAGAGCTAATTGAAGAGCTATTTTGTTTCTAAAAAAATTAGTATTAGGTGATAAACTTTGGCCCATTTGTACATTTCAATCTGTAATAAAAAGGTAATTTCTTAAACAAAAGCATTAATATTTTTACAACTGATTGTAGTAATTGGAATAATTACTCAAATTATCTCTATTTGTTATTTTGCTTGTCTATAACACTTGAATACTGAAATGTGGTTTTCTATTTTGGAGGAATATAATGTTAAGGGTATATGCATTTATTCTCAATTCTTAAGAGATTAAACAGTAATCTTTTAAGCCTATCTGTATAAAGTACATTATATGATACATAGTGCTTTAAAATGTTAATAGTGTTGTCATTCATGTTTGAATATGTTGTTTTTGAATCTTTTCAAAGCTCTCTTCTCATGTAAGTTTCCACTGTTACTCAGAGCATGAAAGGAAATGGTCTACCTGCATCAATAAACTGTAATGTGTGGAATGGAAATATAGGGTAGTGCAGATATTACAAGATATCCTAAGATGAAAGTAACCTCCTGATTGCGATTTTCCACAAGAAGCTTTATATACTGATAACTGTAGAAATAATACATCTTACACAGTGTGCTATTCACATTGACATTTTCAAGACATAAATAAAACTCATAGCAGATACTGTTTTGGATTTAGAAACAATGAATTATCAGTGAACTGATGTTGATCAAATGATTTTCTTACTATATTTGCTTTATTTCCCCATGTTTAAAAAATTGTAACAGTGAACCAACTTAACGAAGAATGTGAATATATTTTACAAATATGAGCTTTTTATATTTATATATTTATTAGCATACATACACATATATACAAACATGCATCCACATTTGGATTTGTGGTTGTATGGATTTTAGAATATATTTTTTCTGTTAAATTTTGATTAATATTTTCATCATAAGCAAGAATCATATCATATGCTACCCCCCCCCCGACAAACAGAAGACATAACAAATGAAACATAGTGAATACTGCTTTGAATATTTGTTTCATCCTGTTTTCTGTTTTAAATTTTAATAAGAACTTGTGACTATTTTAGGTTTGACCTAGCAGAGCCTCTCTGCTAGAGGCCTCTCTGGCTTCATCAGCTCTTTGACTACCAGTGAGGCTCTAAGTAGGAGCAGAAAATGGAAACTGTTATTGCTCATTGTACAAATCTTATGCTTTTTGTCGTCTTTGAAATTTATATCGATTCTCTGCCCAAGGCTAATGTGGCAAGGTCAAATGGTATTAGGTTTTCACTAATGTCCTTTGTATTTCTGGTTTGAATTTTCTTGGAAAAAAGTATACACAGAATGCCAGTTAAAGGAAAAGTTGTAGAGGTTTGAGGAAACAAAATAAATAAATAAAAGGATTCCTTGATTAAATTTCTGCAATTCTAATGAATAATCATAAATGTGAATAACAAGCTTTCTTAATTAACCTTTTGAAAAATGAAAAAAATGATTTTATCTAAAAGGATAAGATTTCAGCATTACAAAGTTAACTTCTTATAGCAGATACATGTTTGCCTATTGATTGTTCCAAAAGGAATATTTATTGATTAAAAATTTCAAAATCATTATTTTCTTTTGATGTCTTCCAACAATGTCATTAGAACATGGATTCTATAAAAATATGAACTATTCTGAAATAATAAAAGATCCTTATTCTTATGGTTTAACATGTCATTAACAGTTCAAATTTAATTAGTAGGGCAGAGATTTAGGTATAATATATATACAATATATTAGTTACTCTTGTGTTCAGGAGTCAGAAACTTTCAAATCCCAGGAGGTTTTGCTATCACAAAGTTTTTCTGAGGATTCTGGCATTAGAATAATAATAGTTTTTCTAAATAACAACAATGTAAAACCCCCAAATGACAATATAAATAATTTCAAAGAGTTCACAGAAGTAGACAAACTCTGCAAGAACAAATGGAGTGATAGAAAAAAAATAGAAATGGAAATTAAACAGTTGTATTTTTCCCCATCAGAAATATTCCTTTAGATTAACCATGTTTTAAATAGTTAGGGTATTCCCACATTGTTGAGATAAATTAATTTAAAAGACTTTTTAATTCTCTTGTATGACGCTGTTTTGTCATGTTTAAAGATTCAGATACATTGATTTAATTTTAAAGTACCCACAATCATGTTGCAGAGTAAGTATAGACTTAACTCACAGAAAATATGAATATAAATTAAGTTCAATTTTCCTTATGAGCTTTTATTTCTGAAGAGTCGAACATTTTCTTTACCATTTATATGTTTTGCTAGAATATGAATTGTTGAAACAATTTTAACTGAGAAAATGACTTTTTAAGTTCTAAACACAGGAAATTTCATCATTAGAATTTTAACACAAATTATTCAGATTATATTAAATATAAATGTATTCCTGCAAAATTGAAATCTGCTTTTTTGATATAAGGCATTTTATATTAATCCTCTTCTTAGATTTATAATTTATGAAGCAAATTTCTAATTTAGAATTTAGTCCAATATAACGTTATATACTTAAACTACTTATAATACTTTCTGTCTAATAAACAAAGAAGTGGTTTAATTAAAACCTAAATCAATGAAACTATCCAATTATAAAGTGATTTTTTATTCCATAAATTCGAGTCATGTTTGAGCCAAGAAAGAAAACAATAAGAAATATAGTCTGTGTAACTGTAACAATTACAAAACAAAGAAATAGCTAAAACTGAGTAGCAAATATACATCAAAGTAAATGGTATTTGTGACTAAAATTGGAAATTTCATGGCTATTTCTCCTTTAAATGAATTAAAATCTCCCATTATGGAAATATTTCGTGGTAATTTCTTTTAAAAATGAACAGAAATCTACCATAATTGGATTAAACTCTTAAAAGACTATATTTTAATAAGTACTTGTAGTAAACGTTCTATTGTATTATACAATTAAATTATATGTAATCACATGCAATCTTACAGAATTATGTAATTGTGTGACACAAATGAATTGTTATAGGTATATAAATAAGGTTAAGAATAGGCCCACTTAAAATTGTTAATTTTCTTGTTTTTCTTTTCAGTTTAACAAAAATTGTTCCACTTTTTCATTTTGTTTCTTTGGAAAAGCTAGATGTCAGCAATAATTGTCTGTCTGGTAAGTTTAGAAGAATATTTCGAATTTTAAAATAATAGGGTTTTAACTTTCTATTTCTAATATGGTAAGGGGTTGTCTTGAATATATGTGTTAAATGTCATTTATAAATAATAATTTATATATTTGTAGTTAGTGTCATGCTGATTTTCCATAGGAGAGCATTCATTAAGGTATTCTAGGGTAATACAATCTAGATTGAATAACTTTTTTGTTTGATTGGTTTTCTTAGTACCTGGCTTTGGTCTTGAACTCAAGGACTGGGTGCTGTCCCTAAGTTGTTGTGCTCAAGGCTTGTGCTCTACCTCTTGAGTCACAACTCCGCTTAAGGTTTTTTGGTGGTTAATTGTATTTAAGTGTCCCATGAACTTTCATGCCCAGGATGGTTGCAAATCTCTATTCTCAGCTCTCAACTTCTTGAGTATCTAGGACTGTATGTATGAGCCACTACCTATAATCAATGCCATCAAAGGTTTAAGGCAAAGCTTTATTAATTATTTTTATATAAGCCACCAAAGTTGACATGCCCAGATTTATTAACTATTTTTAATTCTGTAATTGTAACGTGTGTGAAATTATATTTGGGTACAAAATCAATTTTCCACACTAATCCATTATTTTAAATATCATTTTGATGTTTTGTGCTTAAAATCTGACAGAAAATATTCTAAACCTTACCCAATACCTTATATAATCCTTGCTCTAGGAAATCGTTCTTAACCTAGACTATACAGTAGTGTTTCCTAAATTCCCACAGCTGGTAAATGTTAGAAACATGTCTGACAGCAATCTGTCTTCTAATCTCAGAACGTCTGCTTCCCAAAGCATATAGTTTTCTGCCAAAGAAACAAATTTATCACTTCACTTTAGTAGCTAATAAATGTTAATAGGGTAATTAATTTGTGGTATTTATATGTGATACCTTTCATAATGATTTTATTTCCTGTAGACCTTACAAGTGTGAAACAATGGTTTGATCGATGCTATTCTCTCTGTGAACTCTCTCTCACTGGAAACCCACTCCTTCAAGAAACAAACTGGAGGTAATAAAGCATTTTCTCACTACTGGTCATTTTTTTCTTACAAAAATTGGAAATAGTCAAGAAAAATTAAATTTAATAATTAAAATTTTCTTTATGAGGTTTTGCAAACATAGATCATTTAGCCTGAAATACTTTTGTGCATAATTATGAATGAACTAACAGAAATTTAAAAATAGAATAATGATCGAAAAACACTGAAATTTATTGGCAATACCTTGGACTTTGTCTTTATAAAAAATAATTTTGCTGAGCCCTGGGAATATGGCTTAGTGGTAGAGTGCTTGCCTGGCATGTACAAGGCCCTGGGTTCTATTCCTCAGCACTACATAAAGAGAAAAAGCCAAAAGTGGTGCTATGGCTTAAGAGGTAAAGTGCTAGCCTTGACCAAAAAAAGAAGCCAGGGACAGTGTTCAGGCCCTGAGTTCAAGCCCCAGGACTGGCAAAAGAAAAAGAAAAAAAGAAAGAAAGAAAGACTTTTGCTGAGAACTCTTCTTATGAGTCCTATGTCTTGTAATTTAAACTCTTTTGTGTCATATTTAAATTGAAATGTAGCTTTACAAACTTAGGAAATATACATTTAGATTCAAGTATACAATGACTACCGATGAAATCAAGATAATTACCAAAACTACCACTTTAAATTTAAAGGATGAAGTTGAGCAGGGCATTCAAAATATCTAGAAGAATGAGCCTAAAGTGTTTCCAATATGAACGAAATGAGAAATGTTTGAGTTGATAGACATGTTTGTTACCCTTGTTTGATCATTACATTTTGCACATATATTTTAAAATATTACAGCATAACCCATGGATCTATATAATTATCATGGTTCGATTAAAAAATGGAAACTAGAGATAAATTAAGTGTTCATTAGACTAGCCAACATCTTTTAAAAATAACCAGCCATTTAACGACAATTTATATTCAATAAGTTTTACCAGTTTTGTTTGTTTGTTTGTTTTTGCCAGTCCTGGGCCTTGGACTCATGGCCTGAGCCCTGTCCCTGACTTCTTTTTGCTCAAGGCTAGCACTCTGCCACTTGAGCCACAGCACCACTTCTGGCCGTTTTCTGTATATGTGGTGCTGAGGAATCGAACCCAGGGCTTCATGTACACGAGGCAAGCACTTTTGCCACTAGGCCAAATTCCCAGCCCTGTTTTACCAGTTTTGTACATGAGTGTGCATATGAAAACTATTACCATTAAGACAGTGCATCTTTGTGTTACCTTAAACATGCCCTTTGAAAACAGTTCCCTTCCTTAGTATTTTGAAAACATATCTCCGCTTTCTAAGTATAAGCATGGTCTCTGCTAAGGCATCTGCTAACATTTTTGTGTTTGTCGCTCAATCAATGGATGCTTTTTTAATTTCTCTGCACCACTGATGTTTTAGTAATTTTATTATCATATGAGTTGTGTGCTTTTATTAGATTTTCTCTGCTTAAAATTGTCTGAACTTCTAGGATATATAGACTTATAGTTTTCATGAAATTTTTAAACATTTTGACTGTTATATATTTAGACATGCTTTCAAAAAAATAAAAATTGAAATTTTAAGCTACTGCAAACATTGTTCCTGTATTCTTTCTTCCACTTACTTTTCTTTTTTTCCTTGTACTTCACTTAATTAAATAGATTCTGTTACTGTATCTTCAAGTATTCTTAATGTGTGTGTGTGTGTGTGTGTGTGTGTGTGTGTGTGTGTGTGTTGGTATTGGAGCTTGAACTCAGGACCTCATGCTGTTCTTTTTCTGATCATGAATGTTACTCCACCATTCAATCTATGTCTCTAGTTCCAGATATTTTCTGGTTAATTGGAGATGAAGAATGTTAGATTTGTCTGCTTGGGCTTGTAACCCTTAGAGCTCAGCCTCTTGACTAGCTTAGATGGCAAGTATGAGCCACCAGGTACTTACAATTTTCTTATGGATACTCTTATCTAGAGTATTTTTTTATTTTTTCAAATGTTTTTAAGCTCATGAATTCATGTGTGTGTATACGTGTGTGTATGTATATATATATACATATATGTTTGTTCTCAATTATATTACTGTCTCCTTGAATCTTCTTAAATATGGAAAAATTAAAGATATTTTAACATTTTTTTCAGTTATTTCTATCATCCCTCTCATTTTCTGACTTTTTTATTTACTGTTTTCTCACTTGTGGTGCAATTACTCTCTTTTTCTTTTTGTACATCTGCTCAAGTTTTAATAGTTATATAAATCTCCACTGTCAGTGCTTATTTTTGTAATATTCTTTTAGGATTGATTTTTTTTTGTTTGGTCTTCAGTACCTAAGTTACCTGCATCTAGTGACATGCTGTAAGTGCTTGCTTTTAGGTTATGTGAGGACAATCTCAATGAAACCTTTAGACCACTACTCACTTGGCCCCTTTGCTTTGATGCCTGTTTTCTGAATTGTCTCCCAGATGCCACCTTGTATATCCTTTCAGCATTAACTTGTGAGAAGCCATTTCCTACCCAGGTTCTTGGAATCACTGTGCCTGTACCTTTCTACTCGTTTTAGATAATTTTCTCATATATTCTTTGTTCAGTACCAATTTTGCTATATGTACATGAATTTTACCCTAACATACAAAAATAATTGGTCTATGTCCAACTTAGAATTTTCGTTCTCACATGTGTGTCCTATCATTTCACTGTTATGTTTAATTGAGAGAGTTTACTGATACCCTTTAATTTTTACAAAGAGCATCATTTAATTTAAAAATTTCAGATACTTGAGTATGTGAAAACGATATTGGATATGGTTTTATACTCTATGTTGGTCAAATAGGACACTTTTTTCCTGACAAAGGTGTTATATTCCATTAAACAACCACACAGCTGGCACATTACAAGCCATACAACTAGAATCAAAGTGTGGTAACAAATAATTTTTGGATTTTTTTAAAGAATTATTTTGTCTATATGGTATATAAACTTAATTTTGTAAAATATGATCATCAGAAAATATATTGACCTGTTTTTATAATAATTTTATATTATACATACATTATATTATTATTATTATTATTATTTTATAGAAGTGATATACAGAGGGATTGCAATTGCATGAGTCAGGTAGTGAGTACGTTTTCTGTCATAAAATGTCTTCTGTTCCCTCATTCTCTCCCAGTCCCTCCTTCCCATCTCCACCCACAGTTGTATAGTTCACTTTCATCTATAACAACTCAATACAGCAGTCTGGAGGTTCCTCAAAAATCTAAACCTAGACATTCCCTACAACTGTTCCCTACCACTCCTGGGCATCTAGCCTAAACATCATAAGCAAGGATATAATTTTTAACTGTATAGATATTAATGTCCTCACTATTTGCCCTTAATAACATATATACTTTTATAATTTTTAAAATATTTAATGGGAAATCATCAATCATGAAAGAAAATGAATAGTATTTCTATGACTAGTTTATTCATACAATTAAGTTGCTATTAAAAATACTGTGTTTACATGAGCATTGCTAGACGAGAGTAATCCCAACTTGTAAATCATACTTGCCAGTTTTTACATAGATCATTTAATCCGATGTATGTTTAATTGTCCTTATAAAGTGATACATATTTTCTGAAGATTTAAATCTAGAAACTTATAAAATATTAATTTGTTAATGAAAGGACCAAATCAAACTTTAAGCTGTTTGTTCCAATGAACTTTACATCACCCCTGATGCCAACCAAAGGATTAGTTATAGATTTTCCCAGTTGACTTTTTACTTTAATGTCTAGCCAGTGATAACACCACCAAAACTGATGTAGTAAAAAAAAAAATCTCTTTTTAGAGTATAATCCTCAGATTCAGTTTGAAATCTCCTATGGGAATTCCCTTCACTCATTAATGATTAATAATGTTTCTTAAGTGACAGAAGAGCACCAGGAAGTTTTCACTAAATGAAATATTGATTCAGTCCATGTCTAGGAGGAGCTCAGCTGGAAAAACTAATCTTGAGATCTAACTGTATTCTTTTACTTCATTCCCAACATTAATCAACTTGTAACAGCACTTTCTAGCATGTTCATCAGAAACTCCAGTAAATCCCAACTTGGGAACTTCAGCAAAACTTATTTTATTTGGGTTCTGAAGACTGCTCCCTAAACAAAAAAGAATCTGAACACATTTAATTAAATCTTTGAATCCAATCTGGGAATTGATTGTGTAAATTACAAATATCAACATATTGCTACAGTCTTGAAGGTCCAAGCACATATTTATATCCAAATATATTCAAAATAACCTTACCAAAAGTAAACTGGGAAGTTTTGTTTGTGAAGGTTGTAAATAACACACCAAAATATTCCCAGTGGAAAAATCCAAGTTTTTTAAACCCTTGTCATCAGTATTCTTTAAAAGTAAAATATTTTACCTACAGATATCTGTATCAATAGTCATGTCAAAAATAAAAAATGTTTGATAACAAAATACAGTTTTCTCCATTGCCAGTATGGTGTCACTTTTTATATGAGTGATTACCATGTGGTGCCACTTGGAACATTCTCAATAACACTATTATATCTCCTAGAAGTTTTACAGTTTTGTGTATTATGTTTGGTTTGTGTGTGAGTTGAGTCCCAGTCCTGAGGTTTGATCTCAAGACCTGGGCACTGTCCCTGATCACTTTTGCTCAAGGCTGGCACTGGGCCATGTGAGCCACAGCTCCATTTCTGGCTTTTTGGTGTTTAATTTGAGGTAAGAGTCTCATGGGCTTTCCTGTGTGGGCTGGTTTTGAACCTTGTTTTGAACGTAAATCCTCATCTCTCAGCCTCCTGATTGGCTAGCATTATGGGAATGAGTGACCAAGGCTGGCCTATGGTCTACTCTGGGCTAATGTTTGGTGAATTATTTAAGGTCTGTCAACACTTACATTGTTTTTCTTTTTTATTGTGGATTCAGTCATTTTTAACACAATTTTCCAAAAGAATTATCTTTGCTCCCTTTGCCTGCATGTAGTATTTAATCAATGATTATGGGGATCTACTTATGTTAGCCTATCTCTTACTTCCCCGATCTATTTTGGAATTTTTCCCCATTACTTCCTTGTCTTGATGATCACAATCTCATAATCAGTCTTGAAACAAGATTGTCAGTTCTCTAATTTTTCTCCTTAAATGTGTTAGCTTTTCTGGGTCTTCTGTCTCTAAAAAGTTTAGAATCAGTTGGAAATACATGCAAGATCCTCTACTGAGATTCTTGTTTGATCCAAATGAATCTGTGAAGAGCTGGCTGTGAACAATGCTGCATTCCTATCCTTGGGTCTGTCCATTCATTTTCTTCTTTACTATATTTTATCAGTATTTTATAATTTTCCTCCAAGAAAAAGTTAACATTTTAGGGAGATTCACTTAAAATCTTCCAATCAACTGTCGTCTAATCAAGTTTTGCTATGTGTCTGTTTCCATTAGACAAACCCTACTTAAAATATTACCCACTCTAAGAATCCTGAATGGTGATATGCTGACCTCTTGTTCAGAAATCCCCAGTGTAGAACACCACCAGCTAGAATCCATGTGTTTCCTCGATCTTTGTCAGCGCCAGATTCAAGAACTCACTTCACTGACTGAAAACTGTATCACTGGAAATAGGTAAATTTTTTATCTTTTTCTTGTTATATATAAAATAGTGAATATACAAAACAAAGACAATTCTGATTATCAAAATCATACTAGTTTTGATGAAAGATGGTTTGTTTGGGGAGGCATTCCACCTTTAAAAATCATCTGATGCCAGGAGGCTGTAATCTGAGGATGGCAGTTTGAGCCAGCCCAGACAGGAAAGTCCATGAGACTTAACTCTAATAAACTACTCAGAAAAAAAAAGAAAGAAAGAAAAAAGAAAGAAAGAAAAAAGAAAGAAAGATAAAGAAAGAAAGAAAGAAAGAAAGAAAGAAAGAAAGAAAGAAAGAAAGAAAGAAAGAAAGAAAGAAAGAAAAGAAAAGAAAAAAGCCTGACGCAGCCCTGGCCTCAAAGGGTAAATCTTGGAGAGTCGTGAACATGGAGAGTCTTTTTTTTTTTTTTTTTTTTTTGCCAGTCCTGGGCCTTGGACTCAGGGCCTGAGCACTGTCCTGTCTTCTTTTGGCTCAAGGCTAGCACTCTGCCACTTGAGCCACAGCGCCACTTCTGGTCGTTTTCTATATATGTGGTGCTGGGAAATTGAACCCAGGGCTTCATGTACACGAGGCAAGCAAGCACTTTTGCCACTAGGCCATATCCCCAGCCAAACATGGAAAGTCTAAAGAATAGCACCCAAGCCTTAAATTCAAGCCCCAGGACCAGTTTAAACAAAAACAAAAACAAACAAAAAAAAACAAAGGAAGAAAGCAAGGGAGGGAGGGAGGGAGGGAGGGAGGAAGGGAAGGAGGGAGGGAGGGAGGGAGGGAGGGAGGGAGGGAGGGAGGGAGGGAGGGAGGGAGGAAGGAAGGAAGGAAGGAAGGAAGGAAGGAAGGAAGGAAGGAAGGAAGGAAGGAAGGAAGGAAGGAAGGAAGGAAGGAAGGAAGGAAATCTTCTGGCATCATATTTTTATCCTTAGGAAAATGTCAATATGTGCTTTGAATGTAGAAGAACGTCATAAATTCAGTAAACCATTATATGCTCAAGATTGTATATCTCCATAGAATCCATAGATCAACATAAAGTTAAAAGTCATGACACTTCTCTTATATGTTAAGGTGACTATTCATCAAATATTGCATTTCTACCTGGTATTATGGGTACACTGTAGAGAAAAGCAAACAATGTTTCTCTATATCCAGAGGACAGAAGCTGAGAGTAGTCATAATCTAGTATTGAAGAAATAAATATATCTTTTCTCCAGTCTTAACTCTGAATCCATTATAATGAATGAACTATAACTTATGTTTTATAACTGAGTCTTTAAAATTGCATTGCCCTATAAAATGCAAATAAAATAGAAAAATTATTCATATTTTCTCACATGTACCCAATAAGTGACTACATATTATAACTATTTAACTGCATTATGGGTCTCTTCAAGTCTAAAGTTAATTACAGAATAATGTGCTTTATTATTGTTTATACTGTCATACACTCTTATCCTGAATGAAATAATTTGCTGTTTAAATTCTTTAAATCAATTCATATAGAAAATATTTCCCATAGAAAATCAATTTAAATTATTCTAGAAATAATATTCACTTTTAATGATAACTAAATTATTTATATTTGTTTTGTGCAAATCTACATTACTGTTTCCTTATGAGTATGTAGTAATGCACAAGGCTATATCAGAGGAACCTTTTGTATAACTTGTCTTCAAATACAGTTGTTAATGTGTGATTTAAAGATTAGACCTCTTAAGTAATAATTGCTGTTATGATTTAATTAGGGATTACAAAATTATCTCTTTATTCTAGGAAATCATTGTAACTTCCATTTTATTTACTATGGTTAAATAAATGTGCATTACTTCAGAGGAAATATGCCAGTGTTTGGCTATATGTTAATATAGTTAGAACGTATAACATTGCAATAAGTAAAGTTTCATTTATTAATAAAATTTTCAGTGCTAGGGATCAAACCCAGTGGCACATGCATGCTAGGCAAGCCATTCACCATTGAACAGCATTGTTATACTTTAAATAAGTAAAAATTAAACTATAATAAATTGAAATAAAAGAACATGAAAATGTAATCAAGAATCTGAGAGTTCCATGGGAAACATAAACATCTACTCAGTTGCTTGTCTTAGAATCCAAAAGATAGGGATTAAACACTTGTTCAAGAGAATCTCATTTATGTCTTGAAATATTTCAAATACTTTTGCAATGGATTGTTTTTCCAGAGCAAAATAGAAATAAAAACTTTCCCATAATATAAGCTCTTTGTTTAAATGTCCAATACAAATATTTGGCGTGGCAAATGCCAATGTAGAAAGTATACTTTTACAAGTAAAGTCTCTAAATTTAGGCCACCATGATTTCTGCTGCTTATTATAATAAAAGCATGATTTTTTCTCATTTCTACCAAAAATATCTTAAATAAAAATGGCCCTACAGTTTCCAGACATTTTGTCTGGATTGACATCTAAATAAACCTAACACATAATTCAAAACTCTTAATTAGATCAATTTCAAAATAAATAACTAGAAATAACTGTGAGTGAACGTTGTGGTTACTTTAACATTTATCTGTGGCATATACAAGTTGTAATGTTTATAGATATAATTCTTCTTATTAAATGTTGTTATCATGTTTGTTCAGGGACATATTCACTTGGGATGCTGCAGAACAACTCTGTCTTTCCTTTAACAAGTTGATGGCACTAAGTAATGAATTCAGAGGTGAACATGAACATGGAGATGTTAATGTGACCAAGAGAGACAAATCAGAAACTCCTCCATGTCATCCCACCCTTCTGAACAGTGACAGGACCCTCTCTCAGTCTCATGCAAATGAACACCAAGCAGAAGCATTAGAGAGTCCTAAGAAATTGATTGACATTTATTCTAGCCACTCAGCCTCAAGCTTCTCTTTCTTGGGTGAAAATATGGAAAGAAAAAATAAGGAAAGATTTATAGACCAGAAGAGAGAAGACAGCAAGATAGACAGCATCGCCACCAAAAAAATTCCACTCATGGAAACAGTAATGAAGAAATCCCTGCTGAGTAATCATCAAAATATTGAACAGGATTCAAAAATGTAAGACCTATAAATCACTTTGCCTTGTGGATGTTAGACGATTTTAGTCATTATAACCAAATAATGGTTTTATAATTTAAATCACTATATTTCATATTAAATCCCTGGAAAATATTTTCATAATATGTGCAGGTATTAATCACTACAAAGTATTAATTACTACAGTTATTAATCACTACAGAGTATTAATTACTACAGTTATTAATTACTACATAGTAATTTTGTTACATTTTAACCCATTCACGTTTAATTCTTAGTCTACATTAATTAAAATGAGTAAATGTGTAATAATTTTTCTGCTTTCAAATTTCTAAGTATTCAGGTAATTCAAGTTATTTTAAACAAGGAGGATATACATTTGAAAAACTATGCTCTAAATAAAGATTTTACTTTCTCTTTTTAAAGGATGCCTTTATCTGTGTTTAGTATTTGCTAATTGTACTAGTAAACACTTACTATGTATGTATGCAAGGATTTGAGAGTGCTATAACTTTATTTGTCCCAACAACTCTGTAAACCAGTAGTATTACCTTTGATTAATTGCATACATCTCCTTACAACTATTAAACAGCTTTAGAAAACTAATGGCTAGCTTTAATTAGTTATCAAACTCAAAAAAATTGGTGTTCTGTCAATTCTTTATTCTTTTGTTCCTTGAGAATCACTGTCAATTCACAAACAGAAAAAGTATCCAATCTAGTTTTCCCCAAAAATGACTGGTACTAACCAGGGCATCAGTCCAAGTAATTGTTACTTTCCATCTTCCTGATTTTAGAAGTTGTTAGTGCAAACAGTGTTTCTTTTCTGGTAGCCATTTTAACTATTTTAATACTAGAGCTGAATTTATTTTTAATGTAAAAAACTAGTATTAATAATTTCTGATTTATACCTTACTTATCCAATGCCTTTATTGCAAATAATCCAAAAGTTGCACATTGGAATTTTATATGCACATACTTAGAACATTTGCTTAATGATTGATAAAATAGCCAAATGATATTAATAACTAAAGAATAAAAGCTGATAATAGGTACACTAAAGATCCTAAGGGGGAAAAAAAGGAAAAAGAAAGTGCATACCCATTGCTGATTATTTCCATTCTGTGATTCAGGAAGATTCACTGTAAATTTGTATAGAAATATCCCAAGCATGCTTTACATTTTTCATGCTAAGGATTTTTTTGGAATTATAAACTTTGCCAAATAATTAAAAGTCAATGATGGTAATGAATTTCAAATAAATACATTAATATGGAAACAAAAAGTTTATGCCATATCTAATTTTTTAAACTCATTCCTTCTAATTTGAAACTGAATGGCATGAGGAAGGAAAAATTTTATTGAATTTTACAGAATTATTGAAAACATTTTCAAGGGAGCATTGCTTAACATAATCCTTTTCTATTGGCTTATTAAGCCAAATTTAGGAATTTGAAGAAAAACAGTTGCAGGTTGACTGTCCTCTACTTTCATAATCTTCTTCAGTATTCTGGACCACTACTCTTTGTGGAGGAGGAAAGTATTCCAAGAGTTGAGATCTCAAACACACTGTACATTTTTATTCTAATCCTACTATCATAGATGGATACAAAGAACTAAAGTATTAAGTTCAGTACCTGCAATAGATACAGAAGAGTGTGATTTAGGGACAGAGAAGCTAGTGAGGAATTCTTAAGGTCCTTTCTCTTAGGATAAGGTTTATTCCTTACAATGACAAGAATCTCATCCTTCTTTGCAAACTCTGCATTGGTTAACATTTGTCATCCTTCTTTTTCTTCTTTCTGGACCAGCATCTTCAATATGAAACAAAACTTCTGACCATAATGTCCCCTTCTGAAAAGAAATAAAACTCCTTTGTACCCAAATCCCTATTTAAGCTACATGTCCATTCCTACCCACCCCCAGATGTGAAGGTCCTCATACTATTTTTATTCCCATAACTGTATTTAAACAAAGGGAAACGTGTTATTGTTAATTTTAAATAACTTTTTCTGTGTTTCTTGTTTAAATATAGAATCTCTTACAATTGTATATTCACACATACTAATTTTTTTCTACTCTGTAGTACAGCGGCTGTAATAATCCAGGCTCACTGGCGTGGTTACATCACACGTAGAGAAATCCATTTCTCTACAAAGCTACATTGTGCTGCAACAGTACCTCAACGAAATTCCTTCATCAGTAACCAGGCTGTTTTAAAGAAAAGACAAAAAGAAAATATTATAACTCTTCAAGAACAAAGGGAGAAGGCCGCTCTTCGTATTCAGGTCAATTTTAATTTTGCATAATATGGGTTAGTCATAGAAGATGTATTAAGTGTCTCTTAGTAGGTTATTCTGTATAAAAAAAATAGCTCCAGTACAGTGATTTACAGTCACATGGAGCTGTTCAATGTTTTCAAGGACATGTAGGCCATAGGTTCGCTATAGGTTAGTGGCGAGCTTCTTAGAATCTGGACTGAGGAAACAGTATTTTAATATAAAATGTGTGTTCATGACTGTATCAAGGCTAACCACTTAATCCTGCTTAAAACCTCTCAAATGTGGCATTCATCAAACTGGCTAAGATTTGGCTAGTGAGACAATTCTTATTTGCCCTTATTGATAGCTATTTCTAGGAACTTGCATTAAAAAAATCTACCAAAATAAATGCTAGAATTCTTTCAATACTTATTTCATCAGAAAGCAAGAAGTAAATGGAGTTGTCTGTTTTGCCAGGACAAGGTTTTAAAGTGAATTTTACCTGGATTATATTCCTATTTTGACTTACTAACTCTTCATATTTTTTACATTTTTGTTAAATGTATCAGCGGCTGTCCTAACTTTAGGAAATAAAGCTACAAACAAAACAGCCAAAATTCCTGCCTTGATTGAGGCAAACATAAATGAAATAAATATATAAAATAAGATCTACAGAAAGTACTAAGCCTCAACATAATAGTAGCAAATTAAATAAGCATTTCAAATGTCCCCATATTCTTCATCCATAAGACCTAATTAACTTACATTTTGTTGAGATGTGTGGTGGATAAATACGTTAGTCAGTGATGAGAGAAGGATGAAAAATTGGGCTTGGGATGTCAAAAGGAAGTTTTCCATGTTGGCTAGGATGGATATGGAAACCCATGAAAGGTTTCATTAGAGTGACAATATTCCCAGCAAAAGCAATATCAGAGGACTTAGTAGCATACCCACAATGTTTAAGGAACAAGACCAGGATGGCTGGAAAGGATGTAAAGGATTTACAATCGTCAGTCATAGCATAAAACATTGATATTTCTGATGATAGAAGACAGTAGAGGGATTTTTAATGTAGGTTGACACCATCAGGTAGGATCTACTTCATTATCCTGACAAGTAGAAATGGCATGGACAAGAGTGTTAGCTGTAGAGTGTGGAGTAGTAGTCACACAGACTAGAATATGGTAAGAATATCACATTGCAGACTGCATAATGACTTCTGTTGAAGGTGTGTGTGTGTGTGTGTGTGTGTGTGTGTGTGTGTGTGTACAGTTTGAAGTAGATGCTGAGCGTGCTTGGCAGTGTAGTACATAAAACTGAAACCATTAAATTAAGGGGGAAAAAGATGGGATCTCCTTTTCTTTCAGATTCCTAGATTTTACCATGAAGGCCTTAGGGTTTATTGTTGTTATTTTGTTTGTTTGTTTTGTTTTATTTACTTTTACTTTCACTTAGCCTTCCATTTCCCCTTCCCTTTCCTTTTCCTTTTCCCTATTGTTTTTTTTTTCCTATTATTTTGTGCTGGTACAGGGACTTGAATTCAGAGATGCTCACTCTCACTGGCTTTTTTTTTTTTTTTTTTAACTCATAGCTAGCTCTCTACCATGTTAGCCAAAACTCCACTTCTGACATTTTACTGATAAATTGGAGATTTCATGGATTTTTTTTTTGGCGGGGGGGTGGGGGTAGCTGGACTGGCTTTGAACCTCAATTCTTATATCTTATTCCTTTATTAGCTTAGATTATAGGTGTGGGCCACCAGTGCCCAGTTTAAAACCATAGTTTTAAGAATGATCTTATGGTTCTAATAGCCAGCATTTGACTCTGCTTAATTAGTTTGCAACGTACTCTTCTTGAAATCAGTGCATTTATAGTTTTAGCTGTGGGGTTGGGGAGGGGGCCAACTGATTCAAGAAAACTGCTAGAAAAAGAAAGATACCTTACATATTATCTCAGAATCTAGGTCTACTGCCTAAGGAATATACATATTATGCAGTTCAAATTCTGCCTACCATTATTGAACAAGGAGTACATTTTCCAGCATTTATTGTTCATGGCTATTCAAATTTTGCTTCATTCCTTTTGAAAAAGAAGTGTATTATTTTGTAAAACTGTCTCTTTGGTGACACATATCTCTGTTAGATATCGTTTAGTTGATCTTTGGGTCTGTAATTAAAGGCAGCAGAATCCAGTCTCTCCTTGTAATCTAGTGCAAGTCTTTTGTATCATGATTGT
This sequence comes from Perognathus longimembris pacificus, assembly GCF_023159225.1. Lineage (NCBI taxonomy): Eukaryota > Metazoa > Chordata > Mammalia > Rodentia > Heteromyidae > Perognathus > Perognathus longimembris. Next base: position 26,202,367 of record NC_063161.1, on the reverse strand, counting down.
CAACTCACTGAATTCAATTTAATTTTATTTTCTGCTGTGCATAGTCATCCATTCTCTTAAACCATTGTCCTAAAACATAAGTTCTAGGCTGCCTAAGCTTCCTGGGAATAGAGCCACAGATTTAGGAATAAAAAAATAAAAATTTCAAAAAAATATTATGCTGGAAACTGTTCATCACATTTTATTTTTGTTATTGCTGTTGCTGTTGTTTCCTGACTGAAAGACTAACTAGATTTCCCAACTTTCCTTGCATTGTTTTTCTTCCCCCATTTTCAGTTCTGATCAAATAAATGTAGGTTGATGATAGGTACACCATTCCTATATCTTCCTTAAAAAACCTCCCATACTCCCTCATGGTGTCTTCTTTCTGGTGGGCCCCAAAAAAGAAAGCCTCGGGGTCATCTTTGAGGTTGAAGTGTCTGAAAATCTGGATACATGAATCACATAATGTTAATGTTAGTGTTTATTATGTGACCAAAAACTGAGCATGTGCTTTTTGGATTTATCCATTACTGAAATCACATTGCTGTAATAGAAAGGATGCATTAGAGAACTCTACAAAGATCAATGTAAATATATTTTACATAAATGCATAGAGATCATTATAAGTATGTGAGAGGGGAATTTCAAATGTAAGTAGCAAATGTATTTATATTTATATGTATATAAACATACTTACATTCATTTTCAAGATTTATCAGAATTTATCACCTGCCACCTGTGTTTTTAATTTTATACAATGTTCATTATCAAGAATATCTCGATACTGCTAAATAGAATTGCTGGAATTAAAGGAGTAAGGAGAAATAAAATTTAATAAATGCCCATGTGGAAAGGAGGGAGAGATCAGTGGAAATAATATTTAACGAAAGCCCATTATATGACTGTAAGGTGATTATCAATGCATATATTTTTCTAATTTATATTGAAAACATATGATTTAATGTATTTTATTAAGTGTATTAAAATGGGATTTACTGTAACATTTCCATACATACATGTCAGGTATTTTCATGACATTTATCCTTCTCATGTACAATATTTAACTTTTCTTCTTATAGAAGATTTTGTAGTTGGTTTAAAGTGATACAATATCATAATTTGAATTAGAAACCTATAGGCTGAGTAAAAAGGAAGGTGGGGTCATTGAATGTAGAAACCTTGAGTAGTAAGAGGATTAGAGAAGACAGTCCCTTCTGTCTCCTTAGACTTGCCGTATGTTTTTCCAGGGAAGAAATATGTCTGTGGATGAAGTGTGATGCCAACGTATTTTCTGAGATGATAATACTATACTAACATTTCTTACTTCTCTAGAGAGTTTCTCTTGGAGGAAATTGTGAAGTATATTCGGAGAATTCAAGCTTCTCTCATTGGTTCAGTTCTTGTGTTCTGAAAATTTAGCTTTTAAATTAAATTAATAATGTGTTCTTTTGTTTTTAATAATATTATTGATATTGTTCAGAAATACTTATATTTTAAGTGTCATGCATATATACTTCAATATGTGTTTATTTAATGTATGTGTTCCTTAAGTATTTGTATAAAAATCCTCAAAGAATATCAAGCAAAACTTATCTTTATATTACATATGTATACATAAATATATACTGCAGCTCTATAGCAGTTCATAAAGTTGTCTACTTTTTAAAGGTTATTTGTACATGGAGTTACCATATAGAGAACTTCCCTACTGTAGGATTATTTTTTTTATTTCTCACATTTTTATTGACATTAATCAGTTGTAAAAGTGTTTTGACATGTCCATATGATGAGTATAATACACCTTGATCAAATTCACTCTCTCTGCATCCTCCCTTCCAAAGCCACTTTGGCAATCTATGATTATTTTTTAATCTGAAGATTTTTGTTTCATTGCTATCTGCTAAATTCACTTTAAAATGAAATTAACTATGAGGAACCACATTAGTACCTCTGTTATTTGGCCATTTTTATATACTGTCATTTTTGTAAATGGGTTTTGACTTGTTTTATATATGTAATCATTTGAAAATCAGCAAAATTGGCTTTTCTGTGTATCTCTTCCTTCTTAGTTTAGAATGGATCCAGAAGGAATTGCCAGATAATTGATTGGTTGACCTTACATGTAAAGTTGAGGGAGTTTTGAAGATTCTTTTCTGCTTACCACAAAGAAAGTCTCCTGAGATTTAGACACATGCAGTCATTTAATTTATCTTGCTGTTTTAAGTGTCACATAAAGTTCAAAAAACAGATTATTGAGCCATTAAACTAAGTTTTAAGATGTTTTATCTTCCTAATGGGATAACACAGAGAATCTGGTTTGAGGTTTGATCTATAACCCCTTATAACATAGTTTAAATGTTTTGTTTAGGCAGTTTGGAAGGGCTTTATATTACGAAAGAAACTGACAACAGCCCTGGAGGCAATTGAGAATGAAGAATCAGAAGAAGACTATGAAGAAATAGATCTAGGGGACTTTACATTCGATGAAGTAAGTGGCAACTACAACAAACAAATATTTCCCCTTAAATATGCTTAGTATTCTATGTGGAAATGTTTACCCTAATTATTATTGTTATAGTTTGCGGCTCAAGTTGCACTTGGAAAAGTATGCCAGTGTTTTCCCAACATCTTGTTTGCTCTATAAGCACATACAGTGTATAAAGTTGTCATAAATACATGATACCTGTATAGAACATGAGAGTACTTACTTACCCACCCCTCATTCGGGTTTCTCAGAAGTAAAGATGACATATAATCACAGTCAATTATGAAACTCAAGGAATTCACGTTGATACATTTCCTTGGTCCACTTGACTATCATTGATTATGCTACTTTTCTCAATCACACTTTCTTTTAGTAGGAGATTCAACCCAGGATTACATGTTGCATTTTAATCTTTCCTTATTTTCTTTAAATTAGAATAATTCCTCAGTTTCTCTGTGTATTTTATGAGATATTTAGCAAGTATAGAAGTTCCTTTTACTTAATGGAAAATTTCACAAGTGAATAATTGATAAATTTTGAATGGCACACAGTCCTCTGAGTAACATGATGAATTCCTATACGATCATTTTTAGTTGTGCCTGGGGTTTGATATTACTCAAAATTTCAATCATGCATAGGAAGTCTTAAAAATTAGATACACTGAATAGCCGCAAGTGTGAAATGTATTTTTTTTTTTTTTGCCAGTCCTGGGGTGTGAACTCAGGGCCTGGGCCCTGTCCCTGAGCTTGTTTTGCTCTAGGCTGCATTCTACCAGAGCTTGTTTTGCTCAAGGCTGCATTCTACCACTTGAGCCACAGTGTCACTTTTAGCTTTTCCTTTTATATGGTACTGAGGAATGGAACCCAGGGCTTCATGCATACTAGGCAAGCACTCTACTACTAAACCACATTCCCAGGCCATGAAATGTAATTTTATGGCTGTATAGTTGCATATGTGTCATATAAGTGGGAATTGCAAAAGTACTTTTCAAATTTTAATCAGGAGACTTAGTGTTTCTATATTTTCTTAGTCTGGTAGCTATATGAACACATTTGAAAAGATAGTCTGTCCCACAAATTATTCACAAAATAAGAGACCGGGGCTAGGAATATGGCCTAGTGGCAAGAGTGCTTGCCTCCTATACATGAAGCCCTGGGTTCAATTCCCCAGCACCACATATATAAAAAACGGCCAGAAGTGGCGCTGTTGCTCCAGTGGCAGAGTGCTAGCCTTGAGCAAAAAGAAGACAGGGACAGTGCTCAGGCCCTGAATCCAAGCGAATTGTCTTGCAATCATATCTATCCCTTTTTTTTCTGTGAGATACATTTTCTGAATATATATCACTGCAGTTGCTACTTTGAGTAGATTAACAAATGAATGGGAACAAAACCTGCTTGGTTCACCTTGAAGTGCATTTAATTAGGCTTACTATTAATAGCTCAGGTCTTATCTTTAAATTTCTGGGCTTGAAAGTTCAATGTAGGTAGAAGTATCACAGATTGTATCTTTTTATCCCCACCAAAAAAGGAAATGTATGGGCTGGGAATATAGCCCAATTGTAGAGTGTTTGCCTCCCATACATGAAGCTCTGGGTTCTATTCCTCAGTACCATATAGATTCAAAAAAAAAAAAAAAAAGCTAGAAGTGGCATTGTGGCTCAAGAAGCAGAGTGCTAGCCTTGAGCAAAATGAAGCCAGGGACAGTGCTCAGGCTTCAAGTCAAAGTCCAAGGACTGGCAAAAAAAGAAAAAAGGAAATGTAATACAAGTTGCTTTTCAAAGTGATACTGGCCATTGAAACAGAACAGATCTGAAGGCTTCATGGTCACTGTGGAGTTTTCCTGAAGAGTTGAAGGTGTCTTATGATCATTGCACCCTCTACAGGACATCTGTCCACCCCCTGGTATCATTGAAAGTTGAGGTGGTACAAATATCAAGATGTGTATTCCCTGGGAGATACAATATCTGGGACCATCTCCTGATCTCTTGATCAACTTCTCAGTAAATAAATGGAAATGACTTAAATTATAGACTCAGACTATCAGTTGAGTAGGATTTTTGTTTTTTTGTTTGTTTTCTGTGCTGGTCCAGAGGCTTGAACACAGAGCCTGGGCACTTTTCCTGAGCTTTGATGCTCAAAGCTTGTGCTCTATCATTTGAACCACAACTCTGCTTCAGACTTTTTGTTGGTTAATTGGAAATGAGAATCTCATCAACTTTCCTTCCCAGGCTGGTTTTCAACTGCAATTCTCAGATCTCAGCCACTTGAATAGCTAGGGTTAAAGGTGTGAGTCACTCAATCCTGGCTAATTAAGTAGCTTTTTTTTTTTTCAAGACAAATATCTGTTGGTCAGACTCAATTTGCCATATCATGAAAAATTATTCAGTCTTAATTCAAGGATCAAACTTACCTAAACTGTCAGAACTGATTGGCAATCTGAAAGATATTCACAATGGTATAGGATCAAAGTTATGCCAATTTTCAGAAGCAAACAGTAGAAAACACTAGATTGGAACTTCTCTATAAAACAAATTCATAGAGTATCACAAAATTGTCACACATTGATAGCTTCCACACCAGTAAAAGTATCAGCCAACTCAATGACTCAGTTATCCCTGTTATTATCAGGGTATGAAGTCCTTGCTATTAACATCTGTGTGGCAAACCAGGGAGTAGCTTTAAATGTTGAAGGCCTGATTGGTGTGTCTTTGGTTGGTATGAGGTCATTAGCAACAGCCAAAAGAACATCTCATTTCTGCTTCAACCATCTACTGAGACAGGTACATGAATTTAGGAGACCCTGGAGTAACTGGGGTCCCTTTACATTTGTAGCTTTGGTTCAGGCAGTGGAAGAGATAGGTTCCTGAAGGATAGCAGCCAATTTTTCATATTCAACTGGTTTTCCACTCAGGCCTATCTAGTTGAATGTGTGTATATATATATACATATATATATACTTACATGCACATATATATGTATATATGTATATGTATATATATATATATCTGCTTCTACAGCAGATGCATTTATATATGGATGGAAACAAAAGGGTTCACATCAAACCCTGCCCCACCAGTCATTCTCCTGACTTTGGCCTAAGTACTCTCTTAGAGCACTTATAGCACTTAAAGAATGGAACAGTACAATCTTGTTAACAAATCATCTTCTGGTACTAAGATGTAGAAACAACAATAGTACACTACATTGCCTGAAAGATCCTACAAGCTAACATTAGCTCCTTCCTTTGTGGTGAATGAGGTACAAGCCTCAGCAATTGAATCTCTGTGTTCTGAATTATACATGTCCTTTTTTTTTTTTTTCTTCCTTCCTTGGAGTTTAAACTCAGGGCCTGTCTGAGTCCACAACTGAGCTACATCCCACTTCTCTCTGTGACACTTTCTCCATGCTTCCAGATTGTCACCTTTGCAAACATCCCTGAAATGATAATCTGGAGGGGAAAAATGTTACCAGACATGCAGATGTGTGACACCATGAGATGTTATCTCTTGCCATTAAGTGCTGTGGAGAGAAATAATGCAGGAAATGTTTAAAACCAATAATATATAAAATCAAATAATGAATTTCTTGATTTTATAGCTCTTGTGCCATTGTTTAAAACGTGTATCTGGTACAGAACATTGAACTCTCGGCCTCATGCTCTCACTCAACATTTTTTCACTGACAGTGGCATGCTACTCCTTGAACCACATCGCCAGTTCTTTTTTTTTTTTTTTTGCACCAAATGATTGGAGATAAGACCCACTCAAATTTGCCCTCCTGTGCTGCCTTTTAATTGTAATTTTTATATCTCTGCCTCTTGACAATTTGAGAAGCAAGTCCAGGAGCTTTGTTCTCAACTTACTGTAGGGAAAATTTTGTCATGAAATATCTATAATATTTAGATGATTATCTAAAATAACATGTATGGGTAGTTAAATGTGAGATAGTAACTTGTATTATCACTTCCAATTAATTATGAAAATTTAACCAATGGTTTTGTTTTTGGATTTAATTGGATAGAATTTGACTTCACTTTTACTTAAGCTGTTTAGAAGCAAACATAAAAAGATTCAATATAACTGTCCTTATGTTTAAACAACAAATATTTAATGAGCACCTCAATCCAGGAAAAGTGCAGAAAGCTAATATCTTACCTTAAATACAGAAAAACACAGCAGCCACATTTTTTTTGCCTTAACCCAGAGTCTAGTTCAATAAATGTGGAGTCATATTTTTCAAGAAGGAATAAAATTGTACAAAGCCAAGCAATTTTTTTCTGGGGTTTATGTTTGATTCTTATCTCAAATTAACCTCATACAGTGTTAGATGTTACAATACATCCTGGGAAAACAGACCAAAACTACAGAAGAGGAAAAGTAAAAGGTTAAAGTTTTACTAGAAAAAGATAGGCTTTGGAGTAGTCTCCAATAATATGTATAGTTATGCTTTTATTGGTTCATAATGAACAAAAGGAATGAAGAAATATTAAAACAGTTCATTTTTATATAATAGTCAGTTTGGGCAGGAAAGGAAAATGTTAGGAGAGAGTGGCAGGGAAGGTGAGCATAGTAGGAGAGAGATCAAGTTATTATTTTCAGAATTTCTGTGGTTTATTCAACAAGCACTGATTTGAGGCTTGAAACAAGCCTGGTTCTTGGGTCAAATTATATACTATACTATACAGCAATTTTGCATATAGACCTACACATTAACAATGCTATGACAGCTTCTCTATTTGATATCATTGTTTCTAGTCTTGCCAAGTTGAATAATAGAAGGATGCCTTCTTCTCTGATCAGAAGCTATATGTCTATATTTCTGATCACATGCTCAACTGTGAACCAAGAATTATACAACTATTCAAGTTCATTTTCAATATATAAGTAAATCTGGTTGCAGTTCTCTCTGAAATGGATTGCTTTCCAGACCCACAGTTATAAATTAAGGGATAACCTGGACAGACAGTTTTCTTAAGCAATAACTAAAATTTGTATGAATGTACAGAGGCATGCATAATGTATTAACATATATTTTTAGAACAGTAGTATGTTTATACCTCTTAGCCAATTCCTCCTGACATTTGAGATTTTATTTCCCTCAATATGCTAGGTAATGCCAAGTATATTTAATATTAGTAAGCTTGCTTTTATATAGATACATGGTATTAGCTATATTTTTTGTTAAGACTGTTTTTTGTATTAAACCTCCTTCTGTTTCTAGAAATTGCTAAGATACTGTGGTTAAAGAATTATAAAAGTTTGTGGCCTTATGTACAAACAAACCCAAAGAGATCTATTTTCAGTTTTCTGTGCATTTCTGCACATAAAAATGAAAACAACAAAAGCAAAATTTTGCACTTTATGTAAGGTTCTCAAGGGAAACTATTCCTCCATCTGTGTGATAAGGGTGAGGTCAATGTGCTGGAGGTCACTGTAGACCTTGTCCAGCTGCAGAAGGGAAACATCTGCCTTTCACAGAACTTATAAAGAAGGTGGTATGGCAGGTGTTTAAGATTTTATTTTTCCAGATTAAAAAAAAAAATCAATCTCCTTTCCTGACAACCAATCTCCTTGCCTGACAACCATAGTCCATTGCCACAGTAACTTGTGAGGCAACATGTTTCCTTGTGTTGTACTGCTTCCTTCTAATTTCCATGACTTCATCATAGTAAAAATAGTAGTTTTATTGCAGCTGATGCCTGCTAATATTGTCATGACTAAATCTGCATTGTCAGTTATTTGTCATTCAAAATTTTAATTAAAACTCAGAGCCCTGAATCCTGTTTGTCACTTCCCATCAGATGGCATTTTTTTAAATATAAGAAAACAACTCAGCTAAATTTATTTTATCTCCATCATAAGCTAAACAGAGCATATAAACAAGTAGGAGTTTACTGGGTTCATGGCATCATTTACCAGGTAGATAACATTTGCAACTTAAATGTATTACAAATAATTTACAAAGTTTTTTTTCAGTTTGGTCCAGAGATCAGGATTCAAACTTGGTACTTGCTTTTTTCAGTCATCAGCTAGTGCTCTACCAACGTAGCCATGCCTCCAAGTCCTGCAATATCTTTTTTAAAGATGTACTTTTATTAACTTCTACTAATTATAGAAGGGAGATTACATTGTGAAATTTCCATACATGCATATGACCTACCCTGACCCCACTAACTCCCTTGGTCAATTTCTTTCATATCCTTTCTCCTTTTTTAAACAAATTCAACTTGTTTTGACATTAAATTTACATATGGGCATATAAAGTACTTCAACTTCCCACCTGGACCTGCACCATGAGTTTCTTATTATTCATTGTTTTCATTATTTTTACAAGTTTCTCCAAAATAAAATGGAAAGTGGCTTTCATGTCAACTTTTTCATTTACCAATATGACAAATAGTATTTTGTTTTCCCTAATTGTAGTGAAACCCTAAAATACAGCCACTGTTTCTGAACTACCATTTTCAAAACTTTTCTCTTCTTCTGTGAGGATGAGAAAAGAGTAATAGTAGTGGTTCTGTTGGGAGCTCTTTCTTTCTCTGTTTCTCTCTTTCCCTCTCTCTCATTCTCTTTTCCTCTACCTAATGCTCAATTTACAAATACTACTTTTCGAAATTTTATACTTGGCCAATCAAGGTTGTAACCTTTTTGTGTACAACACACTTTGATATACTTAGCCTTGATGAACTGTCTAAATCTACTTTCCTATGAAATAACATATTCTTACTTATTATTATTGCTTATTTCTGTGGTAAATGAACAATGTTTAAGAATAAAATATATTGCTAGTAACTGCAGTTATTATACAATGCAACAGAGCTTTTAAACTTATCCTTTTTATCTAATTGACTATTTGCAAATCTTAAATGAGATATAATTGAGATATGTTAAATTCCAAACTAGAAAAAAAAACCTCACTAATTAACTAGTTAGGAGTTTCCTATTTTCATAATATTCAAATAACACAAATTTGATTTCATCTCTGAGACTTAATGCCTTGAGTAAAAGTCTGTCCTTGCAAGTCATATTTATAGACAGCTTCTTAATTCTCTCTTTCCAATGCTCTTTCAAAGGGCATTTTAAAAATAATGAAATTATAAAATGGAAAATTAGTGACGTCACAATTTTTAATTTAATGTTAAAATATGTTTGCTACCCTTATAACCATTTTAAAAACAAAATAGCTGTTTATCATTTTTCACAAAGATGCACAAAAATTTATTACAGGCTTAGACATTATACCTAAATAAAATTCATGATTATACCTTAAACATACAACAGTAATCTGACTATAAAAAGGCAGAATTAATTTGAAAATTTATAAATGGAATAGAAATGTTTCAAGGAGAAGAGATTGAAAAGCAGGGTTTTCAAATTTTTAAACTCAAATTTATTTATACTGTCATCCTCACATTTACAAAGAATAATATCAGGAATGATCTTGAATATATTTCTTCATTCATTGCCACAGTCTTGTTTCCATCCACTGAGAAATGTTGTGGGGAAGAAAACTAAGAAAATCTAGCTTATTTTCAGCGTTTAAAGAAAAATTGAAACTAATGTTGAAGCATAAGTGATCAATAACTTGCATTATAAAAAGCTAATTGATGACTTTTAAGGTTATCTCTAGACTTGACTCACAGAGTAATTAACATTTAAATACACAGGAAAATCTGCACCTTATTTTTCAGAGTACTCAAATATCCAGTTTTCACTTTATCCCAGACTTGGAGATGAAAAAAAAAAAAAAAAAAAGACAACCTATTTTGTAGTGTGTGTGCATTAAATAGATACATGCAATGTAATAATGTCAAATAAATGAAAACTCTCATGTACTTTGTCAATGTGTATGGTATGTAGACAATTAAAAGGAAGGTTGGTAAAATGGATGCAAACTAAATTTTGAACCTTCTGTTGTCATTATTTATGCAGGCTGCCTTAGAGAAAGAATGGCTCGCTGCAGATTCCACCCACTTCCCTTCACAAACACTGCTCCTCCCAAACCAGCTGCACTGGCCAAAGGTAACATGTCATGGAAACTTCTGAGGGCTCAATCCTTGCTCATTTTTTAAGGTTATGCTGTGCTGCAATGATTAATAATATCATTTATTGACTTGAAAAACATAATTACTTTTAGAAGCTTTGGACTTCCTCCTCATCCCAGATGTAATTTTTCATGTAGCTTTTCTTTCATTTGCTTCTAGGGCTTTTTTTTTTTTCCTTTCCTTTTCTTTATTTTGGATTTCTTTCAACACTTTATTTCACAGTAGCAAAAAGAAAAAAAAAGATATGCCTCAGCTGCATAGTTGGCAGTAGACTAAAATCACTAGTTGACAGCACTTTAAAAATATCAAAATATGCATTAAGGGGGCAGCAGCTGAAGATTCTCAGTCAGAGGTCAATGGGCTGCAATATCTGTGATTTATTTGATAATCTTTGAAGTTTTTGTTTTCTGAGATTTTTCAAGATCTTTGCCATTACTCATTTTATACATGTGAGCTACACTTAAAAAATGCTTTTTTCTTTACCCTAAAACAATGACCATTTATGTATAATCCAGAAATTATATTTTATATCATCTAAATTTTATGACATTTCTCGTGAGGATCTTGATAATATGCAAGTAATAGCACATAAATACTAGAACTTCTCAATTTGCTTTATGCTATTTTATCCATATAATTATTTTTTTCTGACCAGAATTCTGGAGCCTTGAAATATGATGATTCGTCCCTTAATTTTCCAAGTTATCCCGCAGAAGCATGGCTATGCAATGAGAAAGAAAATGTGTTTTCACTGGAACACACACATTTAAACACCAAGTAAGTTGAATCTTTTTTTTAAGGTTCAACTGTATTATAACAAAAACAGACACAAATATGTTTAGAAATGGAAGAAGATTAAATGTTAAAATACCTGTTTTGTGGAATTTGAAGTGTAAGGGAAATGTGTGAAACTGATGCACTAAAGCAATTGCAAAACTTTTGGCTTGGAAAAAGTTAATGCAAGTCACTGTGTAAACAAGTAGAACTGTACTGGTTTGCAGGTAGAGATAAAAATTAAAATAAAAATCTCAGTACTACATTGCTTTCAGCAAAAGGATTGAAATATGCCTCAAGTAATTGCAATGTAAACATTTTAAATTAATGACAGACTTTTTATTACTTTTCAAGATAAAGTTCTTCTGAAACCTACATGGATTTTATTTCCAAGTTTGAGACAACATAAACAGCTTGTAGTTTTAAAAAGTGCTGATATGCTTGTGTTGATTCAGTTAAACGTCATTTATTTCTATTGCCAGATCAGAAAACACTTCTTTATCCTGGACACCTGAATCAAGACTAACTAGGAAGAGCTTGCTAAAATCTGAAAAAGAAGAAAAAATTTCAGAAGAATGGTATGTGTCTTATTTTACACCAAAAATATAATGAATCGTTCCAGGGTAGATATACTTTTAGGATTAAAGAATATTTATACTATTTAAGAAGCTAGTCATCTGATTTAATTACGGGGTTTGCTTGAAGAGAGTGTAGGTTTATTTTAGCATATTCTGTCGCGTACACTGACACATATCACCACATCTAAATATGTTCTCAATATTTTTATCTTTTATTAGGGGCTTCAAGGAAATTTCTACTGCACAGCAAATGCTGAAGAGGGCACAGAAGATGAAATCAAAGAAAGTGAAGAAAAAATTAGGTGAGTAGTTAATGCTGTTCAAATAATAATTGTCTGCTATATTGAAGATAAGTTCTAAAATGTATTCTAAGATTATGTTTAGTAAGAGTAGAAATGAATGCACAGATGATTAAGTCTAAAGATAATGATTTGAAAAACCTTAACATTTAGAGAAAACTACCCTTTTATATTCAATGATTTATTATACAGTAATTTTTTAAAAAACGAATCCCTCTCTTATCTACTTTACTGAGGGTTTTTCTTTCTGCTGCATGCTGTGAGAATTATATTAGAATTAGTTTCCAAATCGGTTTATTTGGGAAAACTTTGAGTCTAGAAAGCATCTCTTTAATGTGTTTAATTGTGAGTTCTTAAATGGCCTCAATATTCAATAAATACATCAGTTTCATGGATTTTTGCTATAAAGATTTCACAACTTGATACCTTGGAAAAGAAGCATAATTTATGTCTTTTATGATTATGAAGAATTTGGGAAACATTCAAAGGCACCCTTTCCCCTATCCTACTTGCCAAGTAACACTTGAAAGCATTTTACTTTCTTTGGACACCTCTAATCATTTAAGGATAATTACTTAATATGAGGAGTAGTTTATACTTGTCAAGACAAAGAATGGGAAGTTATTACTGAATATTATATCAAAACTTTTTAAAGTATTTACATATTGCAAAAGATTTTTACTTACTTTTACCTTTCTAAACTCATGTACACATAAGCTCAATATAAGTAACATGAATTTTAAAAATATGTTTATTCATCAAAAAACTAATTGACTCATCCTACATTCCTAGTATTCAAATGTTTTATCCTTATTGAGCTTTCTATTATTTTTAATTACTATTTCAGTAATTCTAAAAATATATTTGTATGTATGTTAGTTTCTAAAGGATATAAAACAAAATGTTTATTTCCAACGACTAATTTATAATTGTGGCCTCTCACCAATTGTCTATTAATAAATTTCCAGTGATTCATTTGCATAAATGTATGGCATTCCTTCCATGTTTTTATACAACAGATCTTAATCTGCTTAAGATAACGTTTTTATTGTAAAATGATTTTTTTTCTTTTTGAGATAACTGTTCTACTATTTGAGATAACTGATTTTTATTGTGCACCAACATTTTATTGAAATTAAAATAGAGAAAATTTGGAGCATTTTACAAGAAAACATAAATAATCAGTGTGTTTTTAAACTCATTTCTATCTGCTATGCTCTCATTTTACAAACTCCTATTGAATTCACCAGAGCTCTGTGCAATGAGTGCTATGCAGTTCTTGTTGATTCAACCTGAAAGACTTAGCAATACTGAAACACTATCAGTTCTGGGATATGGGGTTCAGAATAGCAAGGCAAGCTAGTTTGAGGAATTCCTTTATTTCTTTGACATACACTTCTCCCCATCGTCAAGACCAGTCAAAACCATAGCTGTTCTGAAAAGAAGAGAAAATTCTGAATTTCCTGGGACAAATTCAAATATCCAAAAGAAAAAAGATATTTTAAGAAGTGATTCATCCAATGTTCTCTGCATAACTCTTACTTAGTTATAGTCACCCAACTTTCTATATCTATTTTAACATCTGTTTGTTAGAATTTTCAGTAGTTTTCAGGACTAAGACTGAGAAAAATAAAATACCTTGTCAGTCATCCCACATGATTCTCTCTTTGGAAATACATAGGACTTCATTGCTAATTCTTATAATTGAAAGTTTATTTTGCTTTCATTAAATACTTTTTTGATAAATGAATGTAGTGAATAGTACATTTAAGGAAAGCATTCAATAGCAATAGATGCCCACGTATAAATACTGTTGCTTTAATGGTCACAGATAGATTCAATTAGACATAAAATTTCTTTTCATCAGTCACAAGGGGGCATGATTGGGTAACAAATGAAAAAAGATAACCAACTTTCAACCTAAGGAAAAATCCTGCATGGCAATTTTACCATTGGCAGGGATTACTAACTACATGACTAATCACATCCTTATCAGTATGTGAGATTTTGAATCCCTATTCTATACTTTTGTTTTGCTTTTGTTTCAACAAAGTAAGATTAATGAAACAAAGCATTAAAAAATACATCTGAATCCCTAAATATACAATTTAATGACAGCTTTGTATTCTCCTCCCTATTCTCCTCTACTCCCTACTCACAACATAGACTATAAACATTAACAGATGACTAAAGATGAAAGGGAGAATAAAATCTGAGGGACCCTTTCTGGTTATCAAATTTTATTTATCTTCTAGTAATTTGGGTTGTTGTAGCATTTATGTCTTTTTCTTTGATCTGTGAGTAAATCATCGAAAACTTCACTGTGTTTTCTTTTTTATAAAAAAATTAAAAGTTTTCTACTACCTTCTCTATTTTATAATTCAATTTGTATTGCTAATTTGAACCTATCCAAGATAAGTCCAAATTTAAAGCTTTATATGTACTAATAGGCTGAAACTGCATGTTTAAATGTTTGAAATCTTACAAGAAAATTTACAATTATGTAAAAGCTTACGAGCAAATTTTAAAAATAGATGAAATACCTTACTTGGAAAAATTGTCCCCTTCAAATTTTCAGGCCACGAGGGGGCAGTGTTGTCTACAATACTGATATGGGAGTAGTCAATACCTTTGAGGCAAAAAGAGGGAAGCGATATATAAGCTACTAATTAAATTGGGTGAAGGACTAGACATAATCTTAACAAAGCAGTGAATCCTGGGAATGAATGCACAGTGTGGAAGCTTAACTCAAATTATCTGCCACGAGAAGTATAGAACAGTTACTTAATAGCAAACCCTTACTAATATTGACCTTTTCTTATTTAACCTTTTGGTTTAATAAGGAATAAGAGACAACAGTCATTTAAAGTAAGAGTGAAAATAAAGCAAAAGGTATCCACACAGTTTGAGAAAGCAAGTTATAATGGAAGGATCTGCATGTAGAGAAAGAAAGTCTTCAGAAACCAAACTGCCCGAAGCAAGGGCCTGAGGAAACGGGGGTATAGACCGTTGTGAGGGGAGAGAGATTCAGGACAGATCATTTCTATTGGCATAAAGGAAGCCATTTTCTTTAAAGACAAGAAGAAAAGAAAGAAGAAGTAATTGGAATTCAAAGGATGAAGTAAGAAGTTTCCAGGACTTTATCGTGCTTTATTTAGTTTGTGTTTAAGTTATAGTTACCGCCCCCCCTCCCTATAAGCTATAGTTATTCCCCCCCTCCAGTAAGTAATTGCTTTTCCCTTCCTAATTGACATCACTTTGAACCAATAATGATCAGTCTTCCTTTTATGGGTTGTTTTGTTTGTTTGGGGTCCCTGATGCATAAAAGTGATTTTTGGCATTTGATGACCTGAACTGGAATTTAGTAGATACTGAGACAAATGTAGATTTTAGTATTCCACTGAAAATCATCATGTACAAGCCAAGATTTATAGGCTTATTGAAAACATGCAGCATCAATAACCTAAGGGTATTGTGCATAATTGGTAGCAAGACTTAAGA
Organism: Perognathus longimembris pacificus; assembly: GCF_023159225.1. NCBI lineage: Eukaryota > Metazoa > Chordata > Mammalia > Rodentia > Heteromyidae > Perognathus > Perognathus longimembris. The sequence goes on along the minus strand of NC_063161.1, from coordinate 26,186,705 downwards.
TGAGCTGGATATGGAAAGGGATTGGTGGTTGATTTTGAAGTAGAGCATGCTTTACAGGGGGGAAGTCTGAATGAGGGAGATTAATGGTAAAGAGCAAGCTATAAGTAGTTCAAGGTGATGAACGTGGACACAATATGCTTTTCTTGTATTTATATATATCAAATTCAAATATCCACAGAGAAAAGAGAAGGCAGGACTGAACAGAAAAGGTCAATTTCGTTGAGAAGGCAAGGCTACAGACACAATGTCTAGTCCCTGGTGGTTATTCTATACAGATATTCTGATTTTATTTTAATGAAGAGAATAGTTTGAGCTATTTTTAATCATAGCTAAGTGTTAAGTCAGGTAGAGAATACGTAAGAGCTGATGTGTATTTTATATACTGTAAATATGCACTGGAGGAATTCAGTTTTCAAAAGTGAGGATTTTGAGTGAAGGCATCAGAAAGGAACAATATGGAAAATGTCAGCAAAATTAAGCAAAATGAAAAGTAATAAAATACATTAGAACTAAGAAGGCTGAGACTCTACTTTCTTCTCATTGAAATCCTAGATTCTACTGCCAGGCCCAGTTCTAGCTTGTACACATTCAATAAATGACTTCTGACTAAACTGGATAAAAGTTACTAATATCCTTTCACAGTGTATAGGTATAAGTTTATATTTAGGGAATTGAACTTAAAATCAGTAAACAATATGCTTTATGAAAAAGAGAACTGATTATTCAACCTGAGCATAAAAATTTATTTGTTTATTGGTGTTGGTCCTAGGGCTTGAACTTGGGACCTAGATGCTGTTCTCAAGCTTCTTGTGCTCATAGCTACCAATCTACCACTTGAACCACAGCTCCACTCCTGACATTTTGATAGTTTCTTGGATATAAGAGTCTCATGAGCGCTCTGTCCCTGGCTCACTTCAGTGATATTCTGATCTCAGCCTCCAGTGTAGCTAGGATTACAGGTGTGAGCCATTGGTGCCATTTAGCATGAAATTTGAGAACTCTGCTGTAAATGGGTAATACCAACTCAGTTTTGTATGCTAGTCCTGGGGTTTGAACTCAGTGCTTAGGCACTGTTCCTGACCTCCTTTTGCCTAAGGCTAACACTCTACCTCTTGAGCCATAACTCTTTTTCCAGCATTTTTACTGGGCAATTGCACAGAAGAGTCTCACAGCCTTTCCTGCCGGCTAGCACGGAATCTTGACCCATAGCCTCCTAAATAGCTAAGATTGCAGGCATGAGTCATTGGTGCCAGTATCAGCAGCAGATAATTATATGTAAAGCTATAGATATGATATAAATTAACTCAAACGAAACTTCTAGAAACAAAGAAAGGATCATTCAAGCTGCAATGCTGTCATTGATATTCTATTGCAAAAATGTTACTTAAAAAGACAGTAGAGAAAAAAATGTACAATAGTAACTTAGATTATTTACCTCAGGTTTTCTTGAAATACTTCTTTTAAAGTTGAGTTTATACCTGCTTCCTAGTAAAGGGCATGTACTAGAGAGAGATACAATATTTTTTTAATCTATATGGGCCTATTATTGCTGATCACAGATGTATAAACATAATGAGAAAATATGACTTTGCAAAAATTATATATAAGTGACATTCTTTAATATCCTTATCTTCTGACTTTGTCCTAGATACTATATATACTGCTTTATACACAGTGGTATTTCTGGGGACTATCAAACATCAAGTTATTTTCCCCCCTCTAAGTTACTTTCTTTCTTATCATTATTCTTTTGTGATTTGAATTTTGTATTATATCAGCTTAAGATGATGCAATCAGATTGTTTTGAAATAAAATAATATTATAATATAGCACTTCCCATGTGCCTTATTGAAATAAAGTTGTTTTATTGAGTAAATTAGGCCAGACAACTTTTCTAAATATTTTATATATGTGCTGAATTATTTGATCTTGATAGTAATATGAGGAAAGTGTTCCTGTCATTTCTGTTTTACATTTAAAGAACTTAAGTCATGGAAACATTATCCAAGGAAATGCCAAAAAATAAAAACATCCATTGCTTTTGTTCGTAATGTTTTATTTTTAAGCCAATTATGGGTCCATCCATCACTTTGTTATATGTCATATATACACACATATACATATATATACATATAGATTTATGGTGTTTTCCAATAATAAGAGTTGAAAACAATACCAGTGATTAAGTTGTAATTACCTCTGTTATCTGCTGTTTGCTCCAGATTCACACTTAGGTGGACATGAGGCTTCATGCTCTGTCTGTATCATTTCATTAACTCACAGTAATACTTAAAAAGTAAGTTTTATTCCTTCTCTATCTTGGGTTTTCTTTGTTTTTCTTATTTATTGTCAAAGTGATGTACAGAAAGGTTACAGTTTCATTTGTGAGGCATTGGATACATTTCTTGTTTGTTACCTCCTCCTTCAAAGCTTTGCATAGCACTCTTGCCCTGTAAGCCATGCTTGCAGCCAAGTCAATCTTATCTCTATTGGAAAGAGAAAGCAGAAAGTGAGTTCAGTCTGTTCAGAGTCATTCAGCCAGTAAAAGTTGGAACTGGAAAAGAATACAACCTTCATTGAATTGTAATATCAATTCTTAGAAAACAAGTAGACTCAACAGTGAGTTAAAAAGAACAGAAGAGCATCAAGATAGTAATAAGGTACCACAGTAAGTTGGACAGTCCGGCACAATTTTTCCATTCCACGACATAAGGATATTTCTGATTGACTAGTGCTTCTTTTGAAATCCTAATATATTATAAAAGTGACTTAGATGATCATTAATGCCTGTTCTATAAAATGTATACACATACTTTATTATTATTGATCATTTGTATTGGATTTATATAGAAACCTTACACCGTAGCACCGTAAGTCAAATATATATATGGACTGTGCCCCCAAATTGACTATCTTCCCAAAATATAATATGTGTGAATAAATCAATCATATTTAAGAAGGATAAAATACTCTTAGGGGACTAATAAATAATCATCAGATTGTTCATAAATTATCACAGCAAATGCTATTACCTCTGACTCTCTAATATGCTTTCTAAAAGTCCATACTTTAGTACTAAATTAAAATATGTAGTTTGGTGTTTATATTTTAAATATTGTTCCAGTTCTCATATTCATTTACATTATAGTACCTTTGATGTTAATCAAAGATTCTAAGATTAATTTTACTTTTTGTAAGAGCCTATGAAAATGTATACCACCTTAAATTGTGGTTTTATTTAACCCTATAAATGCATAACACTCCATTTTTTATTTCACTCATTGGCATTTAACAACACTATCATCTTTTCTTGTAGTTCTTAAGCTCAAAGTCCATGAAACTATACCAAGGCCCTATCTTTACCTTCCATAGTGTCATTTACTACCAACCAAAAATTATATGACTTTATATTTACATAGTTTTATTTATCAAATAAATAGACTTAGAATATTTCTGACTTTAAAATTAGAACATTCACATATCTTCTTTGTTATTTCCAGATGATATATTGGGACAAAAGAGAAACCTTTTTCCTATGTTTAAAATAACTGAAGTAAATCTTTTTGCTCTGGCTTCTTAGTTTCTTCATCGGTCTTGTTTCCATCCCTTATATCTGAACTCTTCATAGGTTAGAGAGCAAAAAGTAGGGTGTTTTTCTTATAATAATAGCTTTCATTTAGTTTTGTGGTTTAAAAAAATCAGCAATATAAAGAAAGCATTAAAATAATAAAGCAATTCATCAAATGGAAAGATGAGTCATAGCTGGAATGTTTACATAGAATTTATACATTATTTGTAATTCTATCATTTATGCTAAGTATTGGGTATGTGTTCTATCACATAACAAAGAATTTATGCAAGGTTGGCTACCTTTTTATATTTATCAAGTTTAAAACATGCAACATAATTTCAATGTAATTTCATAGAGCATTATAGTATAGATGTTGTTTTTAAATATCACCACAAAAGAAATACATTGTCATTTCAGAAAAGGTATGACCCAGAATTCTTCTTTCTTCTTATCTTTCTCTTTTGGTCTAGATCCTACTCTGCGCCTAGCATTATTCAAAAATAGTGAAAATAAAGTTTCTGCTAGAAAATCATTAAAGAAGTCACAACCCCACAGAGAAAGTTACTTTGAAGGTAAGATTTCATAACAGATAAGACAGAAATATGAGAGAAAGATAAATAATAACATAAAGTTGTACTTAAATTATTTTATTATTTAATAAGACCTAAGTTGAAAATATGAAAACATATATACATATACCTGAATAAAACGGAGATATGTGTCTGAAATTGGATGAATTGGTACATTAGTATAGTAACAGCATTTGTATCAATGCATATATATTAAGTTGTGAATATTTCATGTGAAAATCTTAAACAGTAGCATATCATTATTAATGTTATGTATATTTTACAGAAAAACAGTATTAGCCTATATGTTGCAGTAATATAATCCTAAAATAATACTCTAGTATATTACATTAAATACTATAAATAACACTCTGGCATTTTAAACAAAGTGCAGCATTGAAAGTTACCCTACAAACTTTTGGAATGGAGATTTTGCACATTTAGGTGACAGATTCACCTTCCTACTTTTATATTCATAGAATTATGGGCTTGTATTATTAAACAGAAATGTTTAAATGTAATAGAACCACAAATAAGATTAGGCATTTGCTTTCTTTTTAATGTTACGATTTTACTTTTAACTTATATTTTAAGATAGTAATTTCTCATAGAAAATAAAATGAAATATATTTGAAAGCAGCTATTGAGGACTTTCAAAAGTTCCTGTGTAAACCTTCAAGAAAATTTAAATTTATGAATCTATAGCCTGATTGAAAGCAGATATATTTGATACATATAACAGATACATTTCCATTAGAAATATCTGAAACTAAGCTTGGTAGCTACCAAATTTATGCTATTTAGTGATAAATACAGAAGTTAAGGTAGAAGATAGTGTGTGTGAAATTTTCCTAAAAGTAAATAGAAAAAGCACACACATAGAAGAACAAATACTGCAAGTAGAGCAAACTGTTGCAATTTTTGTTGGAATTGTTAGACCAAAAGGTGAGGGTATATGTAAGTTTGTTTGTTTTATTTTATTTTTCAATATTTAACATTTTCCACAGTAAAACATTTTTAAAATATGGTAGCAATAAAAAGTATCAACACTCAATATTATTTCAAGAAATATTCATGAGTTTGTATTTTATAGAACTATAGTGAATTTCCAGTATGAAAATAAGGTTTGACCTTTAATCAGGGGTATATTCCTTGTTTTCATCTTATCTTCACTATTCTACAGGTCATAAAGAAAGAGTCGAAATTTTGTTATAATCAGTAATTCTACAATTGTTACCTGTTAAATAGAATTTTGTTCCTGTAGTCAGGAAATGGGCATAAAACACTTAGTTTTCATGAGTCTCAGAATCATAAAGGAGTGAGCTATCCTAACATGTTCTATTGCATTCTATTTTGTTCTATGAAAGGTGAACGAACCTATGTTGTTACCTAGAACGGTATATTATATTCACACTACAGATTTCAGAAATCATATACCATGGTAAACATGGTTCAAAGTTGGATAGAAAGTGGCCTCTGAGACATAAGTATTTCTATATAAGCTTTATGAGTGAGGTTTGTTGGGATTTTTTGTTTGTTTGTTTACTTTTTCCTATGTACGATGTATGTAGTTTTTACTGTTTTTTTCTTATTTATTGTCAAAGTGATGTACAGAGAGGTTACAGTTTCATAGTACACTTAGAATTTCATTTTATTTCACGGAATGAGCTTTATATTTGCACCAGATTTGATTCCTAATGAGTACTTATGATAGTGGTTTTAGGGCTTGGCAAATAATATTGTACTGGGACGATTTTTTTTCCAGTTAATGGTCTTATTTTTGTCTTCTGATTTAAGAAATGAGTGAGTTAAAAATGATTTTCTTATTCTTGGCTAACATATAGCCATGTTATATTTACCTGCTATTCTGGTATCACCCACCCCCTGGGCCCACACTCATTTTTTGATGTCAGAGACCCCCCACTCAGTTGTCCAGGACAGAGTATACAGTTTGAAAACAGCTCTTTTATGACACAATGTACATATTATACAGTACTCTTAAACACAACTGAATTTCAAAATTACATAAGTTTCTTTAAAAATAAAATAAAATGAATAATCAATCATGTAACCCCACTTCCAAATAATGGGGGACGTCAAAATTAAATTTTACTGTAGATAGGTTCACACTGAGTAACTCCATGAATAATGGTATCTCAGGAAAATGGTGTGTCAGATTGTCTTCTCATTACTTTGATTTTGTTCATATTATATAATCCAGTTTGTTTTGCAGCAGCATTATTTTCTTCTCTGGAAAAAAAAATAATTACAAGAACATCTCTACTTGTCACTTGTGATCACATGATCTTGTTGCTTATTATAAATTCTGTTTCAAGATGCTTTGATAATTCTTGTGACTTTTATCTGGATGTCACTGGCAAAACAGAGAGGATGGGGACATAGTCTGTGTTGGTCTAGGGTAAAACCTATACTTATAGTTGAGGAATACTTGACATGAAATAGATTACATTAAATTATGAAAGGCAAAGACTACATTAATTATGTGTCATATATGTTGATGAAGTGTGGACAGTTTTCAACCTTTAATCTAGTCAGCATTGAAAGCACACCTGTACCAACGTAACACTATGCTTGTGCCATTAATTTTTTCTTCTTTAAGACTAGGAACTTCGCAGATTTAACATTGATTTCCATTTCCTATTCATTTATTTGTAGTCAAGTACCTTCCTTAGGTTGCGTTTGTGTTACCTAGAATTGTTTCTTAGTACCTGTCTTTGCACATCTGATCTTAAGTCTTGAAACACCTGTGCAGTTTACATCTCACATTTCCTTTTGTTCAGTTTGAAGTGTGAGACCTTGATAACACTCTTCTGTGTGTTCCTCTGGTCCCAGAGAAAGGTGGGCTGCATGGGTGAAAACCTATATGCAGATATACCACATAGACTCAGGAGTTTACCTAGCACAGTTCAAATCTTTATTTTTCAGCACTTCTTAAATTATATGTTAAATCAACTTCCAGTTGAACTAGAAAATTAAAGCATGCATATTTCAATTTTTATTTAATGTGTTATTAAATTTTTTTAAAGAAACTTGCGAGTTTGACTTTCATAAGCGTGCATGGAGTGAGCATTACACACCATTTCATAAAAATTCCTTACAGTTAATTCATTTTTATTATAATGTTTGATTGAGAAATCATAATTGCACAAATGTATGGGGTACAATGTGATATTTTCTATCACCACTGTATATGTTAATTAGCTTTAGTTGATCATGCTATATTCCCTGACTAAAAAACCAACTGCCAGCAAAACAGTATATCCTTGGCATAAAAACAGACACATGAGTGGTCAGAAGGACTGAAAATACCAGAAAATCCAGAAATAAACCCACACATTTGTGGCCCATCAATTTTTGATAAAGCTTCCCAAAATATACAAAGGGAAATGCATGGCATGATTAAATCAAGCTAATTAACATATCCATCAACTTGTTATCTGTAACTTTTCAGAGTGAAATATGTATTACTCAGATAACATGAAGTATATAATTATTTACCAAAGTTAATACTAGACAATAGATGTCAAAAACAATTCCTTATGCTTATATGAAATGCTGTACTCTTTGACCAACATTTCAGTTATACTCCCTATCCCCCAGCAATCTACTTTCTACTTCAATGAGTTCAACCTTATTAGATTCTACATGTGTGGGAGATCGTGTAGTAGTTGTTTTTCTATACCTAGATTGTTTTATTTTGCCTAATGTTTTCCAGATTCATTAATTTTCATAGATAACCCATACCCCCTCCTTTTTAAAGGCTGAGCAATATTCCATATTTTAAAATCTATTCATCTGTGAACACTTAAGTTGTCCTTATCTCTAGGCTCTTATGCATAGTGCTGCAATAAATGTAGAAATACTGTTATCTTAATGTACTGATTTCATTCCTTCTGGAAAACTGCCTAGAGTTGACCTTTCTGAATTAAATGTCAGTTCTAGAAGTTTTCCTAGGAACTTCCAAAGTATTTTCCACTGTACTGACTTATATTCCCTGCTAAGATTAACTTTTTCTCCTTTTTCTCTACATACTGGCTAACACTATTGGAGAAACATAAAGAGGAGGGCCACAGCTTGCACAAAGTGAGACACTACCTGAAAAAAAAATCTGACACAGAAAGGGCTGACAGACTGACACAGTGGTAGAATGCCTGCATGCTATATGCAAGGCCTTGAGTTCAAGCCTTAGTTCTACCAAAAGCAGTCAAAACAAAACAAAACAAAAAGTAAACCAGCCTAGTACAAAATGATGAGATTTGCATTATTATTATAACATACTCATTAAAATAATGACCATATTTAAAATTATATATTTTAAGTTTCAGATATATAGAAACCTCCACTTTTTTACTTCATATTTATGTTCTTACAGCATTTTTATTCTGTTTACTCATTTATTTACACATAAATTAAATGACTTTCCTACCCTCATCTACTGAAACTTCTAAATTGAGACTTCTAAAGCCAATGCCAAATTCAGACTTTTGGAGCTTGCCAGGAGGGAAAAATTAGCTGAGAAAAAAATTGAGGCTAGTCAGAAAACTTTCTCAGAAAGACAGATTTTAGTCTTAGCCCTTTATTGCCTGGGACAATTTTACTTGATTTAAAGTCAGGTTTTCTTAATTCCCAGTATGGTGCTGTCATCACTAACATGATTCCTATTTGTCCTCTTATAAAAAAGAAGATTTACAGATACCATATGTCCTTAAATGTCATAGCTGTTCAAATATTTTTGTATTAAATTTTTAGGTAATGAAGACATCCAAAAAACCTTAATTTCTGTAATTTTTACTTCAGAGCATTCTAATCAAACCATCTTCTTTTGTGGTATATTTTTTAAACTTTATGATTACAAGCATTTTCTTCTGCTTTCTACCTTTTAATGAGAGCTTAGAGCACAGAATCACATTATGTATATTGTTTTAAAGTAGTTCTTATATTTCCATAGCTGTATATAGTTTGGCTAATACTGTGCAGTGACTATGTATTAAGAGCTGGCAGAATAAATGGCATAGGGTATGAGGAGTTAAAGACTAGGAGGGGTGCATGATGCATTTTATAAGAGATTTTCATAATAGTCTTTCTAGAAAATAAGATGCAGTATTAGTCTGAATATATATAGACAGAGGTTTATGAATTCCATTCATCTGTATCTCAGTGTCTACCAATTATTGCAGTTTGAATTGCTATTTTGCATCTAAATTTTGAGTTTTGTGTATCCCCTTGGCATTTACAGCTCTTAGCGCTTAGTGGGTATTGGATGCTTAATGAATGTATCTAATGAGTAAATGGGAACCCAGAGAGTGCTGTTTTAAAATAGTTTAAAATACAGATGGAGCTGGGAATATGGCCTAGTGGTAAGAGCGCTTGCCTCCTATACATGAAGCCCTGGGTTCGATTCCTCAGCATCACATATATAGAAAAGGCCAGAAGTGGCGATGTGGCTCAAGTGGCAGAGTGTTAGCCTTGAGCAAAAAGAAGCTAGGGACAATGCTCAGGCCCTGAGTTCGAGCCCCAGGACTGGAAGATAAATACAAATGGAGTTAAAATGTGCTGATATAACCTTTTTCAATATGTTGCTTCCTGTGACAAACTGGATGACTTGTCCCGCCCATCCCAGAAAATCTCTTCACTTGGCTAATTCTTGTCATCTCAGACATTAATCATTCAGATTGATTTTCCTGATTCTAATTTGGTACTCTTCTCACTGTATTTCCATATTATCCCAAGAAAACATTAAACCATATCCATTTTACACTTGTCTGTCATTTACCATTATATTTACCATATAATAATTATTTACTATGGTGAATACTACACAAATAGATCTCAAAAATAATTCCTTATGCTTATCTGAAATGTACTCTTCGATCAACATTTTTGCAAGGCATTTTTCCAATAACTTTAGAGGTGGAAAAAAGACTAAATATCATTGTTTCTAGAACTGATACTGTAAAGTTACTTACATCTACATGCCAGGAATTAAATAAAATCCAAAATAGAACATGAAGAGAGAGAAAATAGAAAATATAGAAGAGAAAAAGATACATATGGGAAAAATGAAATTTGTCAATCCATATGTCTATACAAAAAAGTTGAATATTAGAGTGTTAAAGAATCAACACCTGATAATTTAGTGGTTGAAAATTTACCAACAGTGAAGGGGAAAATGTAATGCCATGGATACAAGAAACTCCATGTCAACAGAGATGATCAAAACAACACAGAAAAATGGCTAATAACTGTAGACAAAAATTTTAATAATCTCCACAGGAAAAAAATCATATTATCCTCAAAGAAGCAACAAAAATAAGGCTAACTTCTTAACAGACACAATGAATATTAGAAGACAATATTTATAGAGTGGTTTTTATCTTCCCAAATTTCAGAATTTAAATACTGACCTCTACAATGACTGTACTTGAAAATAAGACATAAATTTAAGGAGATAATTAGCCCTAAATTAGGTCAGAAGAGTGAAACCCTGAGAGAAGACAGAGCTAATAAGAAGACATCTCAGGATTCCTCCAAATGCACCATGGAAAGGTCAAAGGTGGACACAGGGAGAAAGTAGCCAGCTGCAAGCGAATAAGAAACTTCAGGAGAAAACAAAACAAACCTGCAGGCACGTTGATCTTAGAACTGCCAGTGCTGACGTTTATAATCCTACCTACGAAGGAGGCTGAGATCTGAGGATCATGGTACAAAGCCAACCCTGGCAGTAAAGTCCCCATGAGACACTCCAGTTAACCACCAGAAACCCAGAAGTGGCTCAGTGGCTCAAAGTGTTAGAGTAGTAGCCTTGGGCAAAACAGACCAGGGACAGTGCCTAGACCCTGAGTTCAAGACCTACCACAAAAAAAGTTTTCTGCTAGTACTAGAGTCTAAACATCTTCTAGACGTTTCTGCCTAGGCTGACCTCAGAGACTATGATCCTCTAGACCTGTCATTTGCATAGCTAGGATTATAGGCATGCGCCACTGGTAATTAAATAAATAAAATCTCTGGACAACAAACACTATTTTTTCAATATCCTTAATGCTTTTCTAGAGAAAGATGAGTACGTAGGTGTACATATTAAATATTAAATATCAAGTCTGCAGAATGATAATCATGGTTTAGTGAGGTTTGATTTTGTTTTCGTTTTGGCTGATGGGGCTTAAACACAGGAACTTGTGTTTATTAGGCAGGTGTTTTATCACTAAACCCCATGTTTATGGCCCATTTTTGCTTTATTTTTTCAGGCAGTCAAAAATACCTGAAAAATAGTTATGTTGCACATGTTTCTCCCTCTGGGGCCAACTTCAGACCACGATCCTCTTACCTCTGTCTCCCAGGGAGCTGATAGAACAGGGCTGCTACCACCATGCTTAGCTGATAATCATGTTTCTTGGTGAGCACTTGATGTCATGAAGAAACGCTGCTGCCTGCATATCTTAACATGAACTTATTTCTCACAGTTTTACAGACTGGGAAATCTGCAATCAAAGTTACAGTCCATTCCATTTCTGGCCCTGACTTTCTGCCTGGTTTGTAGACAACTTCTTACTATGTCCGCACAAGCTTTTTACTTGGCATAAGACCTTAGGTAGCAGGAAGAGAGTGAAGGAAGAGAATATATTTTATACAGCCACTAATCCCATTATGAGGGATCCCACCTTCAAGACTGAATACAAGTTCTACCCTAGAAACCCCATTCCAAAATCATCATATAGAGAATGAAAGTTTCAGCATATGTACTTCATTAGGACACAGATTCTAGTCCCTGTCACCATATTTTACAGGCAGGAGATTTTATAATATTTCTCCAGGCAAGGTATTTTATAATATTCCTAGAAACAAAGTCTTGAGGACATTTCTGTTGAGGCTGAATTCAAACATCAATCCTCAGATCTCAGGCTCCTGAGTAGCTAAAATTATAGGCATGAGCCATCAGCACTTGTCATATAATCAACAGTAATCTTCATATATCTGTAGGTTGTGTATCTATCTTTCCAGTCAAACATGTCAAAGTATCTTAAAGTATGTAGCAATACTGTACATGTACAGAATGTTTTCTTGTCATTATTCCCTAAGTAGTATACTTTAATAATTATTTTATAGGTATAATATATAACTTATGAGTAATTAAAACTGTATAAAAGGATGTGAATACCATATGCATACTATATTATGCCTTTTTAGTACAAAGGATCTAAACAATTTTAGACTCTGCTAATAATGAAAGTAGAAGTTTTGTGGTTTTTGTTTGTTTGTTTTGTTTCTTAGGACCAAATTTACATATACCTGGAGATAGAATATACATTTTTTTTCTTTTTCTTTTTTTGCCGGTACTGGGGCTTGAACTCAGGGCCTGGGCACAGTACCTGAGTCTATTTGCACTCAAACCTAGCCCTCTACCACTTGAGCCACAGCACTACTTCCAGCTTTTTTGAGTACTTTATTGAAGGTAAGAGTCTTACAGGCTTTTCTACCCAGGCTGTCTTTGAATCATCATTCTCAGATCTCACCCTCTTGAATAGCTAAGATTACAGGCATAAGCTACCAACACCAGCCGTATATTTTTATTTATGTTGTTTGTTTTGAATGAGTTTTAAATTCCTTTCTTTAGTATTTCTACCCCAGTTGTGAAACAAAAATCATTTCACTAGATTAGAATTATATAGAATTTAGTTTGAATTACATGCTGAGCTTATATACTTTTGCTTTAGTTATTTTGCTTTCCTAACCTTGATTTTCTTCATCAACTATTTGAAGCAAATGATATATACAATATAATATCATCGAGTAAATTGAATTAAATATGACTTGGTAAAAAGAAAATTGATAAAAGATGAATCAGAATATTATTTAAACCCACTATATCTCATCTATTGAATGGGAAAAGTAATCCCTTTTCCACAGAGCCACGGTGAAGAGTAAGATATTGCCTCATAGTTATCAGTATGTGGCAGTGATCCTTATTTTGATTTCTATTAACATCCCAAACTTCCTGTAGCTTTCTTTTACTTTTGATGAGATGAACTTGTTTTTCATAGCTAGACTTTTTATCTTTGCTATAGATGTTCTATTAATCTGTTTTCTATTATTATAGCAAATTACCTTAGGTGTTCGTAAAGCAAAGAAGTTTATTTACCTTATAGATTTGGAGGCTAAAAGTCCAAGCTGGTCAACCTCTGATGAGGAATTCATTGTGGGTGGGAACATATGCAGAAGAGATGCCATGGAGGCACAGAAAGTGAAGGAGCAAGAGGTGGCAGGTCTTGCTTTGCCTTATCAACCCACTGAGGAACTAATTTATTATGAGAGACAACATTAACTCCTTCCAAAGACTACCCCCAATGACCTAACAGCCTCCCACTAAGGCTCTAACTCTTAAGATTTTCACCACCACTTACATTGCCACACTGATGAGCTGGCTTTAAAAAATGTGAGAGTTTAGGGAACAAACCACACCTAAAACATAGCAGATGTTATGCTGATGAACGTATCATCTTCATATTAAGTTTCATGACTTTTGAAATCTTTTCTGAAAGAAAAGAAGTGAAGAAAAGACTATAATCAATGTACGTTTTTATGTTTTTAAATGCAATTGTTCTATGGAGATTTCATAGTATCTTAATGGAACTGTAAGATCCCATGGGTTTTCCACAGAACTTCACTACCTTCTGCAAGATTTTTTCAAAATTGATATTTTAATTTAAAAAATGAAACCTCAGCCTTATAGTTAAGAGAGTTTGCTATACAGTCAAACTATCTAGATTTAAATCTCAACTCTGCTCCTTGCTAGGAGATATGACTTTAACATACCCTCTGAGGATTTTCTGAAGATCAAGATAGACTATGTAATTTTGTCCTGTAATTCATAGTTTTAGGTAGCCACACCAATTCTCTTTCTTCTATTTCTCATTGATTGTGTGTGTGTGCATGTGTGTGTATGTGTGTGTGTGTGTGCATGCATTCGCACTTGCACTATAGGGACTTGAACTCAGGACCAGCCTGGGTGCAGTCTCTGATCTTTTGCACTCAAGACTAACACTCTACCACTTTAGAGGCAATTTCACTTCTGCCTTTTTTGGTGGCTAATTGGAGGTAAGAGTCTTAAGGACTTTCTTGTTGGGGCTGGCATTGAACAGATATCCTTATATCTAAGTCTCCGAAGTGGCTAAGGTTACAAGCATGAGCTACCATGTCTGAGTTTCTAGGGAATTTTAAGCCCATGGTGTTTACTACTATGAAGTGCATTATATCCATTTTATTCTGCACATGCATCTGATTTTTCTTACTCTCAATTATATTATTATTATCTCTAGTCATTGTATTAGAGAAATACAAATTATTCACAATTCTAGTATCATTTCCTCATTGCAAGCATTAACTAATTATATTTCATTGTTTCTGTAAAATACATTCATGGATCTTACTTAGAAATATTATAATATCACAATAGTTAAATCTTCAAGCCTTCTCTATATAACAAAAGCTATCATCTATAGCTACACTGCAATGATTTTCTAAACTTTAATTCTTTTTCCTTTTCTTTTGCTTTTTTTACGTTGGGGTGGTAAGTTGCTTTTTGGCACTGTGTTATTATGTACATTATGTAGCCCAACTGACCCAGAATTCATGATTCTCCAGTCTCACCCTCTCAAGAACTGGTATTACAAGTATGTATCTATACACTTTGCCCTGCTCCATCATAGCTGCATAGAGTCCTTCATTACTGAAAATAAATGCTTTTTAACTTGAGTACAAATTTCAATGGCTTTCATATAAAATTCCTTCACCTACTGTTCTCAGACTTGTCTAGTATCATCTGTTGCTATTCTTTCCCTACACACCAGGATAGTATATTCCCTAACTATACTGAACTTCTTTACAAAAATGTAGCCTTATCTTCATGCCGTTATTCTCTTTCCTTTTTCTCTATGCCCTCACCTTTCTAGTGTCAGACTGCCATTTATCATTTATGATTCCTAGGTAGTATTTCATCTGTCATTCATCCCTCCTACCACCCACAGGTCTTTGTCCATGTCTCTGTAACTTTGTCCTTGAAAATATGTTATTTTCAAATTCCTCCCTCACTGTTACCCTTTTCAAGGGGAGAGGTCAAATCTTAGGCACATATCCATTTCCTATCAACTTTAGAAACTAGCAAAAGCATTAGATTCATCTACTCTAGGCACTCAGTAAATGTTTGTTGAATTGCCAAACTTTTCTGACTTTAAAAATCATTGGATTCTTAGAAACACTCTTCCTGCCAATTGCTAATACTCAAAGTCAGATATTGGCCTATTCCCAACTTAAACTTACAACTCATTCAGTGTTCACATTCAATTTATAAGTTCTACTGTCTCAGCAACCCCTGAGATAGAGTTATGCAAACTTCGGAATTCATTTAATCATTTCCTATGGAAGCTCAACCAGCTGTAAGGTTATAGATCCTGAAAACCTAACTCATTGCAAGCATTATCCCTTCAAATTAAGTTTCATGACTTTTGAAATATTTTCTGAAAGAAAAGAGGTGGATAAAAGACTATAATCAATGTGTGTTTTTATGTTTTTTAAACTCAATTGTTCTATGGAGATTTCACAATATCTTAATTGAACTCTAAGATCCCATGGGTTTTCCACAGAACTTCACTAACTTCTGCAAGATTCTTTTCAAAATTGATATATTAATTTAAAAAATATGAAACCTTAGCCTTATAGTTAAGAGGGTTTGCTATGCAGTCAAACTATCTAGATTTAAATCTCAACTCTGCTCCTTGCTAAGGGATATGACTTTAATCAGACACCCCACCCATAAGATCTTTATGTCTACCTCTTTACTAAAAATTGATATAATAAGAAAAAATAATGCATAATTAACAGAGTGTAGTAAGCGTTCCCACATGTTAAAATACTGGAAACAACACCTGCGGTATACTAATGTCAGCGCATTTTAACTATAATTATCAGAACCAGTAACCATTTTCAATGAAATGTGCTAACATTTAGAATTTGGATTAAATGGATACATTTTGAAATGTCAAAAATGTTGAAATATAGTGCATGTGTATAAGTGGTTGTGCATTCTGAAAATGTATTTGTATAGCCTGTGTTTTTAGTGGAAAAAGACTTTTTTCAAGTGTTGGTAAACACAAGTCTGTGTGAATTGGCAAAATGCAGATACTCGTCACTGTGATTCTACTCTAAATTTTATCTGGATAAATTGAATATCAGCTTTAGTACACATTGTTAAGGTGATGTCAATCAGTCAATCAGTCAAACTCCTGGAATTAACCTACCAACCCTAATATATATGGTATCCCTTGTCATTTCTTCCTTTTACCCAGCATAACATCTTGAACTTAGGTAGCCCATTGAAGCAGGAACTAAAAGAGAAACTGATAGCTTTAAACATTCCAGTAATAAATCTAATTAGAAAAAGTTAACTTAGTTTTTATCCTTTACTAGGAGATAAAATATTTTGATTCAGATATGGGTATATGTTTTATAAAGAGAAAATTTATGTTGCCATTCTATTCATTTTTACAATGCCACATCATTTGAAACAGAAAATAACACTTCTAGAATTGTTTCTTAGGAGTAGTGAATTTCTTATCTGTAATTCCTATAATTTTAAGACTTATAATTTTTAAGGTAGTAATATTATGAATAGATGAAAATATCATTTGTAGTTTTTATTATAGCAGTGATCGATAATTGTATACAAGATCCTACTACTTAAAAAGAAAACATTGTATCAAAATACTTTTGAAGACTAGTTATGTGAAAACATTATAGAAAAAAATTGGACTTAATACAAAGGAACTAAAATGAATTGATATGCATGTATTACACAATCAACTTGTGTCATCACTCAGATATTCACTCAGAGTCACTTATCTCTCAGAACTAGTTTACCAAAGAAGGACATGCATGTTCAAATGGGCTTATTTGTGTTGTGATGAATACACATTTTGTATTTCTCTTATATTTGTATAATTACATATATATACATATATGTAGTGTATATGTATATAAAATATATTCACATATACTTCCATCTAATTAAATGAATTCTTACTATTTAATGTTAAGTTGGAATTTATACCTCTTTCGTAATTTGTTTATCTATTCATTATGTTCTCTATGAAATCTGGGGATTTCACATTAGAAGATTGTTTACTTTTCACCTTTCTTTTCATATATTTCTGTTAACATTAGAATAGATGTTGAAATTCAGTAATAATTTCTGTTAACTGTACTGTTAATACCTATTGTGTTGTACGTTCATGATTAAAGTATCATAAGTAGCTCAATTGTTTATAATATAAATTTCATTGCCACTGGGCACTGGTGGCTCACAACTGTAAATGTGGCTACTAAGGAGGCTGAGATTTGAAGACCGTGATTCAATGCTATCAGGAAAATCTGTGTGACTTCTATTGCTATTTTAATTACAAAAAAAAAAAAAAGTCATGCTCATGTGGTTCAGTGCTAACCTTGAGTAAAATAAGGACAGTGCCCAGGCCCTGAGTTCAAGCCTAGGACTGGCTAGCAGACTTACACACACACACACACACACACACACACACACACACACACACACACACACACACACCCCTCATAAATCTCATGCTATTAGGATTTTAGTTTCCAAAAGATTTGAATATGTTCTAAAAAAAAATCTATAGAAATCTTATTTTTTATACTGAGTTTCCTCAAAGAAAATAGTGTTCTTGTTTAAAATTACTAACAGTTATGTTCCAACAAATTCATCTAGTCATCTCTGAGTTTAAAATATTTAGCTTTGAGGGGACAATCCAGCTCACCCAGAATAAGAATAAATTTGGAGAATAGGAAGAATGACACAAGCTAGTATATTAGAAAGAGAAGAGACTCTTCATATATTTTTATTTGACTATTAACTAAAAGTATGTGTGCCAAGATTTAGATTAGTTGAAACCCCCTACAAACTAAGCTTATGGAAACAGTAATTGATCCTTCTAACATTGTATTTTTTAATACATCACAAGAATGCATTACCCCAAAAGTGTAAGATCCCTATCTCAAGATGTGATGAAATGCTTTTAAAAAATTCTATAGTGGAGAAGAAATATCTTTCTTAAAGTTCCAAATCATGGAGCTTACATGAGCTCACACAATAGAGCCATGCATATTGAAATTTTTTCTCATTTTTGAAGGGAATTAATGGCTCTCCACCAGCCCTTTAACATGTAAAATGAGTAAGTTACTTGTGTCCAGTACATTCAAAAAAGAGCCAGGATAAAATAAACATAAGGGGTTGGATATCTTGGAAAAAATCTGTCATGGGTTTGGGTTAATCATCTCCAGAAGAAATTCAACTTGATGCCTGAAATGTAAGACTTCTTGGAGAAAGCAGAAAGGCCTGAGGCAGTGTTGATCTGAGAGTGCTCTCCGTGGGTCAGCTCTGTTCTGCTGGCAGAGTGCAAGCCCAGTTCACAACCGAGGCCTCTGAAAAGTTGTAAAAGACTGCAGGGGCCTTCCAGTGAACGCACTTCAGCTTTGGTTACATAGTTTTAATGGCCCGGTTTCTTATTATAAAATAAAACTTAAAAATAAAATCTGGGCCTCATTTTCCAACTGTCTGTCCATCAATGATAAGATGGCTGCCTTCTACATTTGTAGAAGAAAACATCAATTTCTTAGGTTTTAGTGATTAGATAGAGAAGTATTTATAACTGTCATACCTTTACCTAGGGCACATTTCCTAGATAGACTATTCTATTTTTATGCTCCTGAATATTGGAAGATCAGTTTTCCAGTCAATATGTTCATGTGTTTGAGGTAATATTGCCATGAACTTGTTCTTACAAAAATATGCAGGGCTATGAGTTTATTCTTACATAAAATTCTTGAGACATATCCTGGAGACTGGGAAGGAAGACAATTTTGATTATCAATAATGATAGGAACTTCAAGGAAACATCCAGTGTTAAATATCTCAACTCAAATATTTCCTGTCCTTGCCTCAACCCATGTTTTCCATAGTTTCATCTTCAAAGATAGATTATATTTACTTGAAATAATATCATAGGAATAGAAAAGCAGGAAAAAAAATCTTTCATGAGCTTAAGGGAATCATTGTGAGGATAGAATAATTCTATAGGATTTTATGATGAAAGAAAATAAAATTACCATGACAAGTTTCCATCTACTTGAGAAAAAAAATCAGAATATAGAAATAAAGTTGAGTCCATGTTATATATACATCTAATCTTCATACTCCCAACTGAGAAGTAAATTAACTCCAATAAGTTGTTCAAGTATCTGTGCATGTCCCCAAAGAATTGATTTTTATAGACATACAGAGCTTTCATTTAAACTCATCTTCTTACTGTATGCTCATATACTTCTATAGATTTTTCTGAATATTGCTGAAATCATAAAGGCACAAACTGGCTAGATTCAGTAAAGAAACTTCAACCTTTAGACAACATAGAAGTCAATCATTTCAATGAATAGGGTCCTAAGTGCTGAAGCATTTCAAATCCTTTTTCATTTGACCACTTGGTGACCTGATAAGTATTTCCTGTTCCTAAATAAGGTTGTGACCCAGGTCTTAGAGTGAGAAACCCAGATAATTTTAGAAACAAGTCAAATACCTTAGAGAAGCAGAAGCAGTTTGAGCAAAATTCTTCCCTTCAAAATGAAATTGCATGCCTTAAATACAAAAGTAGGAAAAGAATATATAGTCCTTTCTATTTACCTATAATGTTTAAAACTACCAAATCAGTGGAGTTATAGGTCATTAGGGCTATAGACTAACAGGTACTTCTAAATGATTAACTGGGAGTTCAATTATTCATTTTCATTCCATTAAGAGAATTCAGATTCATCCCCAAAAGACACTGAATTTAAAATTTAAAAAAAATTGCAATGAGATTCTCATGCATTTCAAATGTATACTAACTGATTTCTTATAAGTTCCGGTTTTTGCAGCATAATAAAGGTAACTCAGAATATAAAATAATTAAGTTTAAAAAAACACATATAACTATATTGCTGTTGAAATAACTTCCAGAACAATTGGTCCTGCAGGTGATGTTATAAATGTATATGCATTTGTGTATGAATTCATATGTCTTTATTAATATTTGTAACTACAGAAAGTTGGAAGATGTAAAAGAACAATAATAGCAACAAGAAAAAAAACATGCACATTTCAGACAGTGGGGCAGGCAAGTTTCTAACCACCTCTTTGAGCTCTTAAAATATCTTTGGCAATTGGATTAGGAGAAGGAAGACTCTTACACGCGCATTTTGCTGATTTGAAAATGTAATGGACTACAGTTTGTTTTGATAATTTTTTTTTTGCTTTTTGGATGTGAAATAGAATGTTATGAAAATGTTAATTATTTTAATGAGGTCAAGAAATGTTTCCTTAAAATAACAGTATTAATGTTTAACATATGATTGATACTACTTGTACTGTTAATAAAAATTGTAGATTAAAATATATTAGAACTAAATATTAAAGAGTTATTTTAAGTAAATATTAAAAGTACCTGAAACTGACACTCTTAAAACTGTTCAAGCAGAGGTTTGCACTTTTTACAAGGATCACAATTTATCAAAGGAAAGTTTTAGTTTTACTGTAAGACATCCTAAATAATGACTTTAAAAATAAACTAGTAGTTACCAAAGGGATGTTTAAGCAGTGAGAAAGTGTCACTTTTGATACCATATTACTCCTAGAAATCACTGCCAAAATACTAAAGAGAGGAAAATAAAGAAAGTCATTCATATTCAGTATCATTTAAGAAGCTCTAATTTAGTTTATTATATGCTTCATTGAGTACTATTTCATGGAATTGTTTGTGAGCATGTAAGTCTACTTTGAGTGATAAATTGAAGGACTTTCAAAAATAAAATATAAATTAATATGCCCAGTCATCAAACTCATATTTTTTACTTCTTGGGTAAAAGACAGCTCCTTGAAAGTCTTCCATTTCAATCTCCATTTGTGGTAATTATGCACTGATAAAGGATACTATACTAAAAATAATAATCTTAAGTTTTTGCTACTTAAATTCCAGTAATAGATAAGATTATAGTAGAATGCTTTACATATTCATAGTTAAAGTATATAGTGTAGTTTTACATCTAAAGTTTCTGAAAATGTAGTGGTGATGATTAATAAATTGGAAGGTGTTTTGGTAAAAATGTGAAGATATTGTGCATTATGAATCTCATAAATATAAGTACAACTCTCTTCCACATATATTCTATCACTGTAAGTTGACATAAATAACATTTCAGCCACTCTTAGACCTTTTCTACATATTAAATAATATTTGAAAGTTTTATCTCTTCAAAAATTAGTTTTCTAAACATAAATACATAGAAATAAAATGCATGCAATGATATATAAGTGGTTATTAGTTGATAAAATTTCATGAGTTTGACTATACAAACTGTTTCTTTACTATTTTAAATACAATGTAATCATGTACCAAAGCCAGTAAGTTTAGAGTGGTTACTGTGTGGTATGTTTTAAGAAATCATTTAGAGAATGGTAACAAATGCATTCAAAAGACAAATGCACACCCTTACATAACAATATTTTGTTTCATTTTCTACTGCATCATCTTTCTGAAGCACCTTCTTGGACACAACCAAGTTTCAGTTCTAAAAGTAAAAACCTGTGAGGGATTATGACTGGAAAGTAAACTTTTAAGTACCAGGAACAGGACTCTGGTTTCACCTATAGATGACCTGAGCCTGTTTGTTCAGATGACAATTCTAAAAGTATACAGGGAATATTCCCATTTAATACAATTACTTGCTGCAAGCCTTGACCTCAGTGACTGTCACGGACTAGATCTGAATTGGCCCATTCTCTGATATGGTGACATTGCTTCTGTTGCCTCGATTGTGACCTCTGATTGCACCAGCCCCTTGAGAGTTGCATGTAACAAGCGTAACTCCTATTCTTAGCCAGGAAGGTGGGTCTGCTTACACAGATCTGCCAGTCCTCTCAGTGAGAGTTGCATATGCTCTCTCTTCTGTCATGACATGTATTGGGCTATTATATATTCTCCCTGAGTACTTTCATCTGCCATCCTACACCTAGAGAAATATAGACAAGCACCTTTTTTCATACAAAATTGTTTTATTGTTAGAGCACATTTGACAAGTTGAGATGTGCTAACAAGTTTAACATCATTCTTTTCTAAATGTATTTTCATTATTTTAGATTCATCTTTAAGGAGTGCATACAAAGGAGTTACCATTCAACAAAGTATATAAAGACAATGCATCTTTGTCAATGTTACCCCTTTCGTCATTCTTTCTATCCCTCCAAACCCCATCCCTACTCCTAGTTTTCATGGTCTTGTAGATACACATAAACAGTCATAAGACTGCATTCTCCTTCCCTTCTCTCTTTCATTCATCCAATCCCTCCCTTGATTCCACCTCCCCTTTTGAATACCTGTTTCCTGTTTTGTTGGTCTTACCTATATAACTTAATTTACCTCACAGATGTCTATGCTGCTTCCCATCTTCCATCACCTTAAATCTACCATAGCTGTCAAAGAGTGAATGATATAGAAAGATATCATGGCATAGTTGGATGAGGATAGTGAACATAAGCTGGCTTCAGATTGAAGCTTTCCAACTGTCATCAGAAGCAAACTGTTCTATTGTTTGCTCTTTGTTTTCTCATTTGAAAAATCAAGAGAACTATTTGCAGTTTTTATAACAACTGGATTAATATCCTCTTACCATATATTATAATTGCTCTTCTGATAATATCTACATCTGTATCTATATCTAATCTATAGTCATACTTTTTTTCTTTTTACTTGCCACCCAAAGGTGAGAAAAACATTGGCAACTCACACACCAAAAGAAATAAGATTTTTCCAGAATGCTTCCCATCACAGTAAGGAGTTAGCACTGCTGTCCCATACACACTAGCCTAAAAAAACAATAATGTACATAAGAGTTCTTTCTCAGTTTAAGTGGAGACTGTGATCAGGATAACTTGGAATCGTGTGAATATTAGCAGCTGAGTGTTTAGATATAGTCTATGTATATGAGGTCAACTTACAAATGGGCATTAGTGCTGGAAACTTAAGTATTCTCATGTTAAGATTTATTACTGCCCACCAGATCAAGATTTTTTAATTTTATCTTTTATCTGAAGCCTTTTGTATTTTTTCGAATTAAACATTACCAAAAATTCAATGTGACATTATTTAATAAAAACAAATGTGTTCTGATACAGAAAGTGGGTATGACCACTAAGATACTCCCCATAGCAAGTCCTAGGGTAAATTTGTCATCCTTCCTGTGACATCATAAAGCAAAATTTAAATCCCATGTAACCTAGAGCTGAGCACATACTTTTAGTCCAGCTACTCAAGCAGTGAAGATAGAGATTCTCAGTCTGAGGCTCCGTCAAAGCATGAGACTCTATCTCCAAAACAAACAAACAAAAAAACCTTAAAATAATAAAGAAGGGATGTGACACAAGTGGTAAGGCATTTGCTTGGCAAACATTGAGCCCTGAGTTCAATCCCCGGTACTACCAAAAGTAGAGGAAAAAAAGGATTATAATCAGCTAGCTTGATGAGATTGGAATTTCTCAAAGAAATTAAGAAGGCTCTCTGTTTAATCCCCATTACTGTCCTAAAACAAACAAAAGAAAACAATATGCCAAATATTACTTTACAAAAGAATAATCCCTTTCCTATATCTTTTATTGCATCTAGAGCCAACATATCTACCCTCAGTGCTTATCACATTCAAATTTTATAAGTTTAGTAGCTGTTAACTAAAATGTCTTTTCTGTATATGTTACCTCACATTCAAATTCATAAGATTCTCACTACTTACAGTAATTCCCAACAAAAAGACAAATCCTTGAAATGGATAAGTATAACTAAAGTGGTTAATCTACTGAACAATGGTTTTGTTTTGTTTGTTTTGTTTTTACTGGTCCCAGAGCTTGAACTCTGGGCCTCAGTGCTATCTCTGAGTTTTTGTGCTGAAGGCTAGCCCTCTACCACTTGAGCCACAGCTCCACTTCCAGTTTTTCATGGTTAATTGAAGAGGAAGAGTCTCACAAACTTTCCTGTCTGGGCTATCTTCAAACCAAACCCTCATATTGCAGCCTCCTGAGTAGCTAGGATTATAGGCATAAGCCTATGGCACCCCTCTTGAAAAAATATTTTTTATCTGGTAATTGGTTGTAATTATGTCTTTTGAGCTTCCCCCTTGGAAACTCACTCCCAAGTTTGTGACATTGAATACTAGAAAAGTCATACCCTGTCCAGCAGGGGACATTGAGTTTAATACCCTTTGGCCTTTCTGATTGAGCAGTCACCATGTCATGAAATGTAATGTTTTTGTGTTTTTTTTTCTGAAGTAGAATCCCCTTCTACATAGAAAACTTTATCTGATTCAACAATGAGATGATCCAGAGGAAATGCTAGGCTCTCCAAGTTTCAGAGATAAATTAGGTTCAGGAAGGCAGTGTTACCTATGCAGTTGTGTGAACCTCACTCTCAACTGCTATTTTAAGGGAAAGGTAGAGAATCTCAAATTCAATCAATTATAGGCACAGCATTTGTAAGATTAAAAATATCATGTAAAAGTAAAGTAAGCTGAAATTCCAGAAAAAGTAAAAACACAAGTGCTTCAAAAATAAGCCTACTTCTGTTATCAGTATAGTCCACATCCAGTCATTTGTAGCCTACCACCAAAGCTAGGGAAAGCGAAATGGTTGGAATGAATACTCTGCCACATATTAAATATTCTATTCTCTGAATAGTGACATCATTCTTAATGGAATGACCTTCTGAAGAAATGTTTTTACACACTGTAACTAAGCTGCTTTTCTAGTCTTAAAGATACAATCTCTTTTATTGCCATACTGTTCTCACTGAGGAAAACACGCAAGAATAAATGGGGGAAAAGAATAGAAGTATAATTGGAGAAAATATAAAATGAATAAAAAGTAAGTAGAAACCAATGGATAATTAAGAGAAATAATAATATACATATAAAAAATAAAAATGTACTCAACATCCCTGGCCATAAAGGAAATGCAAACCAAAAAGAACTTTGAGATTCCGTCTCATTCTAGTTATAATGAACATCTTCAAGAGTAAGGCAACAAAAACTACTGGTGAAGTTGCAAGTCAAAGGTAACCCTAATAAAATGTTTGTGGGAATGTAAACTAATTCCTTAAAGCAAACAAACAAAAGACAATTAACTATGATCCAGTATTAGCTGTCTTGGGCACTTATCATAATGAGTGTAAGTCAGGATAAAATAAGGGCACATGTATTGATTGCAGCACTATTCACAATAACCAAGTTATAGAAACAGATTGACAGAATACAATAAAACTGATAGAAACTGATTTCCATCATCTATCTGTCTGTCTGCCTGTCTATCTTTCTGTCTATCTATCTATCTATCTATCTATCTATCTATCTATCTATCATCATCATCATCATCATCATCATCATCATCATCATCATCTATCTCTGTCTTCTACTTCTGTATCTCTATCTTTATCTATAAAATAATTTAGTACCAAGCAAGAATAAGGCCCTAGATTTAACCGGTAACAGAGATAATGAGTGGGCAATGTATACTCCCTGAATACACTGGACAATGAGATGACTCCTGTCTTGGATGAATTAGGTGAGTTAAAGCTGGACAGTGAGAGATTCCATCATACTGCTCACAATGACATGCAATTTGAAATTTATATTTTATTTATTTCTAGAATTTCCCAATAAATTGGAACCCCATTAACAACAGATAATTAGAACAACAGAAAAACTGGAAATATGGGTAGAGTGTGCTGTGGACTATTGCTCAGTGGTAGCAAGGGGATTGCTAAGGAGTTACTTATCCATTATAGGGAGAAATGTGCACTTGGGTTCCTGGGAGAACCAGTGAGAAGACATTGTTGTTTGCATTTCCTTTATGGCCAAGGTTGTTGAATATTTAAGAAAAGGAAGTGAGGAATGAGGGAAAGTGAGAGGGAGGATGAATTTGATGAGGAGATACTCATGTACTCCATGTATGGAAATATCACAATGAAACCTCAAATATACCCTAATAAAAAGAAAAAAGATAAAAGACGACTTCTTCTTCTTCTTCTTCTTCTTCTTCTTCTTCTTCTTCTTCTTCTTCTTCTTCTTCTTCTTCTTCTTCTTTCTTCTTTCTTCTTTCTTCTTCTCCTCCTTTCTTCTCCTCCTTCTTTTCCTTCTTCCTTCTTCCTTCCCCCTCTCCTTCCCCCTCCTCCTCCTTCTCCTTCCCCTCCTCCTCCATTTTCTCCTCCTCTTCCCCCTCCTCCTCCTCCTCCTCTTCCTGTTTTTGGAAGTCCTGGGACTTGAACTCAGAACCTGTACACTGTTCCTGACATTATTTTTGCTCAAGGCTAGCACTCTACCACTTGAATCACAGAACCACTTTCGACTTTTTCTGTTTATGCGGTACTGAGGAATTGAACCAAAGGCTTCATGCATGCTAGGCAAGAACTGTACCACTAAGCCACATTTCCCACCTAGAAAAAACTTTCTTAATTAAGAGTTCAAATTCACTGCTCTACAATTTTCCATTAATACAGATTTTAAAACATTAACTGAAACAGTAAGGTAGTAACTGAATACCTCAGAAACAAGTCAGAGAAAAAAGTCAACAGAAAAATAATTCCTCTATCTTCTCATTGAATACCAAGGTAGTGAGTTTATCAGATAAATAATGTATAAACCATATCTTTCATTTGATGGTAAATATAATGTAGCAGTAAAAGTATGGTAAATTTGTGAAATTTCAAACAGTAAATAAATGAAGACTATAATTGATATTTCAAACTCAACAGACAGCATAAAGAAAACTGATAAAAATAAAGAACTTGGTCTACTGATGTTATATGTTACTATGTGATATGATATATAACATTCCAGAGGCAACACACTGTTTTTTATTTATTAAAATCTTGTTACTTACCTGACCTAAAATACTGACATTTTTCTGCAGAGATTTAAGAAATTCTTCCTGTATTTTGCCAAGTAACTAACAATAAATAAATATATACATTAACAAACAAACATCTGTTACCCCTATAAGCACAGAGACTTTTCAGTTACAATCTCAAATAACTTAAATTCTCCAGGCACCTTAGCATTCTAAAAAAAAAA
Organism: Perognathus longimembris pacificus; assembly: GCF_023159225.1. NCBI lineage: Eukaryota > Metazoa > Chordata > Mammalia > Rodentia > Heteromyidae > Perognathus > Perognathus longimembris. The sequence goes on along the minus strand of NC_063161.1, from coordinate 26,159,342 downwards.
AATGTATTTTTTAGATCCAGAAGATGGTTTCTGACTTGCAACAGACTACTTGAATGTATCATTTCAATTTTATATCTTGTTTTTCTCATTTCAAAAAAGAAAACAATTGTATATTATCACTTTATTTGGAAAATTATAGCAATTTGTAACAATCTCTATAGTAAATGTACAAAATCAAGTTCTCTACCATAATGAGGTATTTAAACTGTATCATTGGATGCCTTAGTAGATAAGTTGGAATACAATACATACCTCTGTATGCACTCATGTATGTGTATATTATATGCCAGTCTTGGGGTTTGAATTGAGGGCCTGGGCATTGTCCCTGAGATTTTTCACTCAAGGCTAGTGGTCTACAACTTGAGTCACAGTTATATCTTCAGTTTTCCTTAAGATTAACTGAGGATAAGAATCTCGACTTATCTGCCCAGACTCTCAGCCTCCTAAGTAGCTGGGATTACAGGCATGAGCCACCAGACTCTGGCCTCCAAAGTTTATTCTCAATTTGTTGAGTAGCTGTTACAAGAGAAAATAACATGGGATGCCATTTGTTGAGCAAATGGAATGCCACTTAGAAATTTTTATCTATATCACTGTATGTTCATAACATCACTGAGAGAAAAATATAGTTATCATTTTTTGGAAAATGAAACTGAGGTTTTGAATGTATGGGAAAGAATAAGTAGAATTTGAAACCTACACCATCTCTTTGACTCTGAAGTCCAAAGAGTTTCTACTTTAGTAAGAAGTTGTACTCTCCCATGAAATGCCCTTTAATGCATTTCTGAACATGGAAAGGAATGACCTTCTATAATTTACTTAATATACCAGCTGCAGAAATAACACAGAATTTCTTTTTTCTCCTGTGGATAACTTTGGAAAATATGGAATAATTTTGAGGTACAATTTTCTGTATTTGGTCTCAGAGGATTTTGTCAATTTCTTCTAAACTTATTCAGACATTAAATTATGGGGATGACAAAACACAATAAGCACTCTAGCCATAGGAAACTACATGTGAACCAGTTAGAAACCACAGTGTTCCATAATTCTGTGCTTTTCCTATGGCAAGTACTTTCTGAAGAACAGATTTTTCATACATTTCAGAGAATAACTATCTGTGACTATTCAGAGCATATGTTTTGTTAATATTCAGTGCAAACTAAAATAGATTTTGGCTACATATGTTTCTATGTTGCAAAGTATTATGAAACAAAGTTTTTGACGTAAAGATAGAACATTTTTGCCCTTTTTGATTCCTCCTCTTAAAACTTAAATGGAAATGCTTCTATGTAATGGGTTTTTGTTTGCTTTTTAAATTAGGAAAATATTTTTTCATCATTTGTTATATAAAGAACATTCAAGAACATAGACCGTAAATGAGCTTTAAAATTGTGGTTACATTAATTGTGGTTACATATCTTAGTATGGACTGAACCTAATCCATGGAAATCACTTTTTTTTTTCTATATATGTGGTACTGGGGAATCAAACCCAGGGCTTCATGTGTGCGAGGCAAGCACTCTTTCCACTAGGCCATATTCCTAGGGCCGGAAATCACCTGTTTGTTTGTTTTTTTAATTCAAATTTTCCCTATAATTAGGGATTGAAGAAAATTCTCTTTGGCTGTCACCTGAGTCTGTATCCCTAGCTCCACATGTTTTGAAAAGATCTATATTCCAGAAAGCCTTAAAAAATAAGTGTGTATCCTTTGTAGCTTATTGTTAGTGTGATATATACAATGTTTTCCTCTACTGAAAAGTGTATCCACTTACAGAAAATTATAAAAGATATGAATTCCCTAAGAAAAGTGTTTCCCGTCTATGATACAGTCTCACCATGCTAGTACACATATCTCTTTTTATTAAACCTTTGTAAAGTGAATTCATTCAACCTTTCAATTAATCATTCTTGCTTTATGGAACCTTTTGAAGTCTAATGTACATTAGTTCTCATCTTTTTGTTGATTCATTTTATAGAATGGTATTAGTAGCCAATAGTTACATAATTACCAACTACAAAATGTTTTTATAATATGAATGTACAATATTTTAGTACTATAATGATGTTTCTAACTTTTTCTGCCAGTGGCTGATTTTAAAGAAGGCATTATGTGAACCAGCATAGACAAGTCTTACCCTAGGAAGAAATATAGTAATAAATGTTTTGAATATGTAGAATATATGGAAAAGAATACTACATGAATTTTCTGACATGGGAAGGTTAATTTGAACAGAAAAGTCAACTTTAGAATAGATTAAAAATAATTTATACCTATAATCCTAGCTATTTAGGAAGTAGAGAATGGGAAGATTGAAGGTTGAGGCTACCTTGTGTAAAATGTGGGCAAGACCTCATCTCAACCAATAAAAAGCCAGACATGAAGGTACATACCTGTTATCTGAGCAGTAGGGAAGGCAGAAATAGGAGGACCATGGTCTGAACTTGACCAGACTAGTTTAGTGAGACCCTCTTTTAAAGATAACAAAATAGAAAATAGTATTATTATGTGTAGCTTAAGTGGTGGCGCACCTATTTATCAAGGACAAGATCTCTATTTCAAATCTCAGTATTGTCAAAAAGATCAATTCTTCATTGGAACGTTATGTTCTAAGTATAATTTACAAATTAACAGTCTGTGCATGTTGTAACATGGGTTACCTCTACATACTTTGTGGAATTGGAAAGAACCAACAGCGACAGCAAATACCAAAAATAAAGCAAATAATTTAAATATTAAAACTAGTAAGGGCACATAATAAGATAGATATAAGATTTCATTTTGGAATTCATGCTTAGATATGGTAACAAAAGTAGATAAAAGGGAGAAAAAGGAGAAAAAATACAAAATCTGTATTTGCTACTAGCTGGTCCTTGTTAAAGAAAAAACAATAAGTAGGTTTCTAGTTTATAAAATATCACAGATAGATGATCTGGAATGCTATAAAATGAAAAATTCATAGAGATGAAAATACATTGGTAAAATAAAGCATGCACTAACAATATGAAGAATACTAACATAATAAATAGGATGGAACTGAGTTGAGTCTAGATTTTCTATGAGCCCTTCACTAAAAAGAGGGGAAAGTTGATAATTTTAGATTCTTTTAAGTTTGACACGTACATTGTAATTTTTAGGGTAAAAATTAAGTGAATATGTTTAATGACTATCACATGACTTCAAAAATTATCATTGATCCCCAGTCCCTTCCCCTCTCTCTGCTTCCTAGGCACAGTGAGATAATGAAGCTCTTGTTCACATCTCCTGCTTCTATGATGGTCTGCCCTAGCTATGGGATCAAGAGATTACAGGCTTAACTCTCTGAAACCATAAGACAAAATCAATTGTTTTTCTCATTTAAGTTGTTTTTGTCACCTATTCATTTGCATCAATGAGAAAAGTAAATGAGAATATTGATACTGAGAAAAGAGCCTTTCTTCGCTGTGACTAAACTTGTCCATGTGGGTCTAAAGCCTTTCGGCTAGTTTGTATGAGTAATTGGGAAGTATTAGGATGTGGACCACAGGTTATCCTAGAATGCTGAATATTCACCTTAGTAATTCTAGTGGTAGTTCCTGAAACTAAATTACAGAAATGTTAACAGGAAATACTGTGATCATGAGATTTCAGATGAGATGAAGGAATTAATCAGAAATTGGATGAATATCCATTTGCGTTACATGCTGGCAAAGAAAATGGCTGTATTTTATGTCTATCCTGAATTTTGAAAGCGGTTGACATGAAGGATAGTAGTTCAAAGAAAACACATGCTGGAAAATCCATGAGATTCTTATCTCCAATTAACCACCAAAAAGCCATAATGGAACTATAGCTCAGTTGGTAGAGCACCAGCCTCAAGTGGAAAAAGCTAAGGACAGTGACCAGGTCTTGAGTTCAAGCCCAAAACTGGCATGGTAAACAAACAAATAAGAGATGACTCTAAAGGAAATGTTTTAATTAATTTGGTGAAGGCCAACATTAGAGACAGTTCAATATTTTACTGGTTGAATAGTTGTTGCTGGCTGCCTTTAGCCAAGTTTACAGTTCTGTAAATGAGCAGAAGCTCTGTGTGGTGTGGCAGATGTTGGAGACAAGAAATCCTAAATTAAGACCAGCCCCGACAAATCCTATCCCCCAAAGAAAATGCAAACAAATAGGTTACATACATGTCTCCACTGTAGAGCAACAGAATAGTGAAAGAGAGGGGACAGGTGGGAAACAGAGACAGACACAGACAGAGACAGAGAATCCTCAGGAATTAACTAGACCAACTAATAGAAGACCATCTGATTTGACAGCTGGAGGCTATGAAAATGAAAACTCATTGAAAAGACTTTCCTGTATGGAGACAGAGCCTCCAGGCCGTCCTGGTCACACTGGGTTGCCTGAGATGGTATTTCCCAGAATTACTTTCACTTGATTCAGCTTTCCTAGGACTGAGCAGAAACTGCAGCCCACTATCTGAGAGGGCCTACTGACTGCCGTAGCTGACAGAACACCTTTTTTGGAATCATGTTGGATTTCTAAACTTGTAAAATTAAGAGTTAAAGGGTCTTTGAGACTCAAAGGGAAGCCTGAGAGACCAGGCAATGTGTGACTGAGTCAGAATCAAAAGTAGTTCCTGGGAGAATGATGTTGAAGGTGACTGAAGTCAAAGTTGCTATAGAGGCGCCAAGATGTTGGTGAAGCCAGGAACTGAGAATATTTGCTCAGGGTACCTATAGGCAATGAATGTACCCAGACTACAAGAGAGAGGTCCTGTGGGCAGCCAACAGCAAGCATAATGGCACGACTTCTTCAGCCTTTTGGATTTCACATCACATGCACTACACATTCTGGATGTCAGACATGAGCTATAGGAGTGAGCCAATCTAAGTTTGTCCAGTAATTTCTTCCTATTTTTGTTCCATGGGAACATATGCTAAAGGTCATGTATGTGAACAAATGTAGCCTTGTTTGGTTGTTTTTTTCTTTTACACAGGCCCCAGCCTTGTCTCTGAGTAACTTGGTGTTTTGAAGAATGTTAAAAGTCAATTTAGCTTGGGGAGATTCATTCTGGATTATGAGACAGTCTTAAGTCTTTGGAAGGTCTATGCAGAATATTATGCTTTGAAAATTAAATATCCTCACGTGCTTCTGTATTCATTTCTAGGTCCCTAGTTGGTAGTGCCACTTGAGGAGGTTGTAGAAACTTGAAGAATTAGCTGAGCAAAAAGAAGCCAGGGGCAGCGCTCAGGCCCTGAGTTCAAGCCCCAGGACTGGCAAAGACAAAACAAAACAAAAACAAAAATGAAGTGAAGAAATGCCTCTGTCACTGGTTGACAATGCTCGGTTACTATTCCCAGCCACATATGCCAAGCATCTATGGACTGAACACTGGATCCATGAGCCAAAGTGTATCTTTCCTGCTTTGAGTTGCTCATGTCAGTACTCAGGAGACAAATGTAGGAGGATTCATAATAATTAATTAATGGAGGTGGATTAATAATAATAATACCCAACGCAAAAAGACCAGGGGCATGTCTCAAGTAGCAGAGCATTTGCTGCAAATGAGTGACAAGCACAGTGGATTCAAGTTTCAATAACACCAAAAAGTTTAAAATTTTTAAAGAAAAGATTTTTTATATCAGGATTTTTGTTACAATGATGATAAAATGCTTTTGATACTTACAAAGTAGTATGGCAGATTCAAAAATAATATGAAGAGAAACTAATGGTGTACCAAGGAGAAGAAAAATGTCCAAATCTATACAGGGAGATTTTTAACACCATTGCTTCTAGTAATTTATAGAATAAATATTAAAAATGATATAGGCTTGAACACTTTCTATCTCAAGCAAAACCAAACCAAAACAAAAACAAACAAAAAAAACAAAAAAAAAACACCACTTGTCAAACTTCAACTTACCCTGACCACAAAACATGTCTCAAATTTTTCCCAAGGATTTCAGATTTAGTGTAGTGCATTTTCTGAATTTAATGGTACAAATGCAGGACACTTAGATAAATGGGGGAAAAAATCCTCATTCAGATGGAAACAAAAAACACACTTGGAAAAAATCAAATAGAAGAAAGCAGGCTGGATTTTAAACATTATGCAATAGCAAAAGCATATATATTATAAGAAAAATAGAAAAAGTCTAGAATCAATAACGCTAAAATTATTTTGCCAGGATTATAATGTTTACAACTGCACAAAAAATGGATGGCAGTGGTATTTATGCGACCATATTTTGATAACCAAGGTACTCACATCATCACTCTATTATTTTGTTGAGTGGACCCAAGTTTGGAAGACCCATCATATTAACACTCCCTGAGGGAGTTTAGGTTAGACAGAGGACTATTTTCCAAGGATAATTAAATTGAGAGGTGAAACAAGAGAGACTCGTGTCAAAGAAACCTCCTTCATGGTTATTAGTAAGCAATTGCTTATTGGAAATAAAGACAATTAGGACCATATACTTGTCGTATCTCTTAGAAACTGATTTTACTTTATGGAAGAAATACAAAACTCCATATATATTACGAAACAGCATACAATTTTAAAAGTATCTGTTCCAAATTTAGGATCTTTGTACACTCACCTTCACAAAACTGCTTTGCCTAGGTTTGGGGTTAATTCTGTGATGGTTCCCTCTAGGCCAGTGATTGCTGAGACTCTTGAGCTTACTGCAGTTTACCCATACAGATAGATTCTCCTTCAGACAAACTGAATGCTAGCCTGTGCCAAGAGAGATGGCATAAAGGAAAATGTCATTTTCCTTAAAAGGAATAAAAAAGACTACAGTTATTAGATACTGTATTATATCTCTTTATTTCATAGTATTGCTATATTTATTGGAAGATAAGAGGAGTAGGACAGAGCGGGAAGGCAAATACTTTGTGTAACATCACAAAGCTTGTGAGTGAAAACCTATCTTAGGAAGTCATTTCCCAGGCCAATACAAATAGGGATGAGGTAAAGCACCTCCTTTTATGGACTAAGTCAGTTTGTTTTAAACTTCTTATTCTCAACTTTTTATAATGGGAAATCAGTGTTGTGACAGATTCATAGGATTTAATAGAGAACAATTTTATAGTTTATGATTACTGAGTAATTCTAAAACCCATATTCTGTGGATACTTTAGCTATTTAGCATTACTTACAAATGAATGCATACTAGGGTAGAGTCTAAAGGTTCTGATGAAGCTTGACACAACACTGTTACTGCTGCTGTCTTGATTCACTTTGGTATTTTGTTCCTCATGGATTTTTGCATTGATTTTGATTTGATAACATTACAGTCAAATAGGAGACTTGTCTTCATCACAGGGTCCTTTGGCACCCTCTTCAGTTTTGTTCCTAAAGCAAGTGCCTCATTTGTCCCACTTGGTGACAGCAAGAATAGAGATATGTTCATTTACATATGATTTGAATAACCTAAAATTTTATTTTTTTCCTGAATTTTGTGACTGTCATGGGAGAATGTGAAGTACTACTTGTGTTATACTAGGAAGATATTTACAAAGAGCTACAACTCAAATCAAACTTTAAAAAATGGTAAAAGATACTACCTTTTAGGTATAAATACACACAACAGAGCACATTATAATTACAGGATAAACACAACTTCATCTACTTTGTTAAAGGACATTCCTGTTATTTCAGAGGAATCCAAGAAAACCTAGGGATTTTATACTGAAAATAAGCTTTCACAACCCAAATATTTTAAAAGATAATTTGCTAGCTTAACATTTATTTTACTTTCCTAAGGGTCCTTCATGTACTATTGTGTACTATTCCACCCCAAACAGACCTTTTTAAAATATAATTCAAATGTCAAAACTAACCAACCTTTTCATTCTATTACTTTCTTTATCCTCCCTGCCATAAAATAAAGTGAAATATGTAAAGAAATGATGAATGCTAAAATTAGCCTTTGACCTTGCATCTAGCTTTTGGCTGTAGTCCCAAATTTTCTGTTTTTAAACTTTAGTACTGACAGTCCTCTTTTTACACATGAAGTCATTTTTCCTCAGTGGTCAATTACACATAGACTTAAATGTATTTTTTAAAGAATAGGGATGTTGCTTGTCACACACAAATGGCTCTCAGAGAATTATTGATTTCCTGCCAGGCCTGCCAACTTTCCAGCAGCAGATTGGAATGATTAAGGAAGATGCCATAAACAGCCTATCAACAAGTATTTATATAGATGTTAATAAATTAAAATTCTCTTAGCATCACTTTTTTGCCAAATTCCAGTTTTACTTGAGCTTTTATTTGTGAGGTATGATGCAATAATGTCTTTTTATAAACATATTTATATCATGTATATTTTATAATTAAATTTTAGTATTTCCAGCCTATGATACAGACTCAATCGTTTATCAGAACTTAAAATGTAGATTTCCCTTACATAAAGACACATTTTGTTTAGCGACAAGCATGTCCTCCCAAAGCTTTTCATAAAGAAATTAACTCATTTCTATCCATGAAATCAAAAATACTTAAAAATTATATTACTAAGAAAAGCCATTAGGGGAAAAGGAAATAGTCGTGGGAAATTTAGCATATGTATTAAAAATATAAATACTTAGCTTTATTTTTGGTGTGCCTTAAATGAGAATCAAATCTTAATCATCCTCATTATAGAATATTATGCTACATTAAAATTTAGTAAAATGAGCTATTTGAAGGTATGGATTCAGTGAATACTTTTATTTTGCTTCTCATGAAGAAAAGAGTAACATTTTCATTAACTTTAAAATTATTTCATTTTTTTGTGAACTTCTTAAAGTTAATGTGCCTAACTCTAAGATGATGTACACTGTGGACCTATGAAGAAATAGTCTTTTTGTTCTATATTTTAGTTTGCTACATTTAATTTTCCATGTTTATCCAATCTAATTGAGAATTTAAAAACTAAAGCTTGTAAGTTAATCACTGGGCTCCAGTGACTCACGCCTGTAATCTTTGCTACTCAGTAGGCTGAGATATGAAGATCATGGTGCAAACCCAGGCCATCAGGAAAGTCCAAGAGACTCTTACCTACAATTAACCACCACAAAACCAGAAGTGGTGCCGAGACTCAAAGTAATAGAACACTAGCCTTGAGCAAAAGAGCTCAGGGAAGCCCCCAGACCTTGAGTTCAAGCCCAAAAACTGACTAAGAAAAAAAAAAGTAAGTTAACAATATTTAGACATGTTATTACCTATAATACAGAGTTGTCTGCATGCTAAAAATCTCTACTACCTAGCCATACTTTTCTAAGAATACAAAGAGATTTAATCAATTCAGACCCTTTATTTCAGCAATGTTTGCTGAGCACTATTGTGTTATCAAGAACATATATTAAACTTGGTGGTACTAGTGTCTCACATCTGTAAATTCTAGCCTCTGGAGAAGCTGAGACTTCAAGAATTGAGAAGAGCCATGTTTGTCATTTTGCATCACTGTGACAACATTTCTGAGAATATCATTGCAAAGGATGAAGAAATTGTTTTGACTTATAGATTCATAGACTTCAGTCCATTCATTTGGGTACAAAGTCAGGCAAAACATCATGGAGGAAAGCATGAAGTTGAACAAAGCAGCTTACCTTCTGGCAGGCAGGAAGCAGAAAGAGCAAATAGGAAGTGACAAGATACAGCCTTCGATAGCCCACAAGAACTTCCCTCCTCTGATTCCAAATCATACTAATAGTTCAATCAGCTTGAATCAATTAATGGAATAGTCAAATATTGAGGTTAGAGCCCTCATAATCCAACCATCTACAAACAATGATGCACTGAGGATATATAGATATAGATATAGATATATAGTATATGGGAGCTGGGAATATGGCCTACTGGTAAAGTGCTCACCTCAAAATGTATTGTAACGATAAATGGATGTGTCAACATAGAAGCACCTCGTACAACTAATTGATGTTAAGAGTCTTTCGGGTTTAAGAAATATGGAAAATAAGTTTTGAAAAAAATTGCTTTCTTATAAATAAATAATGTGTGCTTTAAAATAAAGAAGCATGCATATATAAAGAAAACTGTAGTAGAGATGTCAAGAGTCAAAGAAAGGCATTTGCTGGTGGCTTATCATGTAATCCTAGTTACTCAGAAGGTTGAGATCTGAAGATCACACACAGCTCAATGCCTGCCCACATAGAAAATCTGTGAGATTCTGCCTCCAATTAATCATCCAATAGCTGGAAGTGGAGTTGTGACTTAACTGACAGAGCTCAAGTCTTGAGTGAGAAAGCTGTGGGACAATGCTTAGGCCCTGTTCAAGCCCTAATATTGGCATGTTATACACACACACACACACACACACACACACACACACACACACACTCACAGGCACACACACAGCATGACTTTTGTCTCAGGTTCCTGATTGAGGGAATAGAAGCAAGAAACAGAGAAGGAGGAAAGGACATAGGTAAAGGCTTCACCAGTCTTCATACTGAATGATGGTTTCTTTAATATTGAAAGGAAAGCTTTACTAGATAGCCTTACTAAATGAACATTTGTCAAATAATCCAGGTCTCCAGTATTCTTCCTACACACAAAGCCAGAAAGACTTCTTCATGAACTCCTCCTTTTCAGTGATATCATTACCTCCCCCAAAAATTCTCATTTGCATCTAGCCAGCATCACCTCTATGTTTGTTCTGTCTCTTACACTGAACTTCTGCCAACACGTCAATCTATGCTTTATGGGATAAAATTATTAATATGAATTGGACTCTTATAGTGGAATCTCTCCTCTTTACTTTGGGACTAGTTCAGTATGTTGTCTGAGTTCTGATGTGAAAGGCTTATGAAGTGTTATTGTAGACTTGAAGAAAATATACAAAACACAAGTGCTTTAAAAAGTAACTGTTGGTAGAAAATGCCACTAGTTTTTGAAACAAAAGGCAGAGATGGGGCTGGGAATATGGCCTAGTGGTAAAGTGCTTGCCTTGTATACATGAAGCCCTGGGTTCAGTTCTTTAGCACCGTGTATGTAGAAAAGGCCACAAGTGGCACTGTGGCTCAAGAGATACAGTGCTAGCCTTGAGCAAAAAGAAGCCAGGGACAATGCTTAGGCCCTGAGTTCAAGCCCCAGAACTGGCAGAAAAAAAACCAAGAAAAACAAAAAGGCAGAGATGCTTTTAACTAAACTACACTTGTTATAATGGTATTTTCTATATATTAAGCATAGGTAAAGTTCTAATCTGGCGCTCAACTGCTCATCAGAATCTGTAAACTTTAAGGGTTATATTTTATTTTCCCTTCCTTAAATATTATATATAGTATGAATACGTATATATATATATATGTCTTTTCTCATCTTCTATATGTATTCCATTCTCATCTCTTTGTAACACTATTCCTGTCATTAAAACATACCATAAGCAATGATCCCTAAAATGTGACATATATTATGCCCATGTATTAGGCATATATGAAAATGCCACAGTGACATAGAGTGAAGCTCATTATTTTGTATAATTAATGTTTACTAATAATAACTATACCTTATATTACATTATTACATTACATAAACCAAGCTTCATGGTATGTATAATTTAAATTCTGTTTCAAATATATACAATAAAATCTGTAAATTCTACATGTAGTTAATTAAGACTGATAATTAAACAGTGAACATTATGATTAGCCTAAAAAGACATGCTAATGAGTATATATATATATATACATATATTTCTCATATGAGAAGAGTTCTACTGTCTATCAAAATAACTGCATTTCTAGGTGAGAACTAAAACCCTAGAATTCTTAAACGATGGTTATATTGAGTCACTTCCTTCATTTTTCAAATTAGGTTTAAACTCAAGCAGGAAAAGTAATTTGAAGTGATTGACAATCTTTTCCTTATGGCAGATTTAGTCACCATGATTTAGTCAGTTTCTTAGGATGAAATTTTTATCCCCAGTGGGTCAGTGAAGGTTTGCTCTCCTCAAATAACAAATATACCATACTGCTTCCTCAGCTAAGGAAGAAGACTTGACTCACAAGGACACCTCTGCAAATGAAAGATTAGAACGGAGAAGAGAATACACATCCCAGTGGCTTCACACACAGGTTGGGATTCATGGAACAACCAGTTCTAGAAATATGAAATGGTGAGGTCATTTCCTTTAAATTAGATTTTTGTATTGTAAATATATCTTGAAAAATGAAACCTAGGTTAATTGTGCTAAAACAAACAAGACTTTTTAGCCAAAGGCAAATACACCACATTGCCGTTATAAAAAGGCTTTTCACATAGAATCAATTTAATTGTTCTTTGTATTTTCACCATGAAATATTTGAGAAGAGCTCACTTCTGTAATGCATAAAACCAAAAGATGAGCTACATATATTATTTTGATTTATAAAGTAAAAGTGATAACTATTCAATTTTTCTAAGTGTATACATGTATTATATTTCAATTTGTTTTTGTTATTTATAAATTTAACAGTTAAAATTTTAGATTAATGCATTTATATATGATGAACTCTATCCATTTGACTCCTCTTAAAAGTTGGGAACAATATGAAAGCAAAAATAAAAATAGCATTGTATCATTTTATAATCTGAATTATATCCTATTTTATTTTGAAAAAGAATGTAGAAATAAAGTCATTAGTATTGGGGAATG